>NC_060272.1:29876287-29914971 GCF_021613505.1 Equus quagga
CGGCCCGGCCCGCCGCCCGCGCCCCCGCGCCGCCACCGCTCGGACGCGGCCGCGGCCGCGCGACTTAGCCATCTGGCCGTAGTGTCTCTGTAAGGCCGCTTTCTTTTCTCATTCGCTCATCCGCCAGCAAAAGAGACTCGCCGTTGGCGCTTCGGCCTCCAGTTCATTGAGAAAAAAGAGGAAATACTCCGCGTGCGCTTCTTGAAGGGGGGTGGCCTCCAGCCCCGAACTCCGGCGTGTTCATCGGCTGGGGACTTGGCTCCGGATTTTCCTCTCCTTTTTTCCTCTCGCCGATTGCTCGGAAGTTGGACTGAAGCAGAGTTTGGAAAGAAGGGGGAAAAAGTTTGCATCGAGGCTGGATTTATTTGCACATCGCAGGGAGAACAGAATCCAACAGAGAGGGGTTGGTGCAAAGCCGCGAACACGGTGAGGCGCGTTTGGCTCTTCCCCTCCTGGCGCCGTGGCCGGCGCGTTGTGGGCAACATGGAGTAGGTGCAGCCGGACCGGGAGTGGGGTCTGCCTCTCCTCGGGCCTCCCCTTCTCCAACCCTGCAGGTTCCCCTCGGGGATCCCGGGAGCTGCCCGCGCATCTGCCTCGCCTCGGGCTTGGCCTCCCTCGGTGGGGACTGTGGTGCGCTCCCGGTGCAGTGTCCCCGGGCCCACGACCCCACGCGCCCGCGCTCCGGGGGGTTGGGGTGGCGGAAGGCTCGCGGTGAGTCTACTCCCTGCCCTACAGTGGCCGCGAATTCGGCGCTGAGAACGGGAGAGGGAGGGAGAACACTTTTGTGTTTCCCAGGTCGCCTTTGCAGGCGCCCGCGCTTCTAACCTGTTCCTCTCCGGGGAAGACAAGTCCTGGGAGAGGCTGTCCCGAGGCAGGGGCGCCGGCGGGACCGAGGGCGCGCGGGTCGCTCGCCTCACGGGGGCAGCGAGACCCCGCGGGGGAAAAAGGACAGGGTGCCGGGTGGAGGGAGCCCCCGCCTCTGGCCAGTGTGGACAGAGGCAGCCCGGTACGGGTGGGAGCGTCGCCCTGCCTGGCGCCGGGTCTCTGCGGTTCGGAAGTGCAGCTTTCTCTTTTTTCCGTTCTCTGTGGTCGGACTGGGTCACGCTTTTTTTATTTTTGGAAGATTGGGCTGACCCAACACAGGAAGAAAGTCATCAGCGGTAGCGATCGTTTTCCATTACCTGAAAGTCGGTGGCAAAAAAGGCTAGTTTTTTAATTTCCTTTGATGACCTGATCTACTTTTTAGTGGCTGCTGTTTTTTAATTCGGAATCTTGTGCGTTTTTACAAAGCAGTTCTGTGTCGGTTTGCCCCACCCTTGTGCTGAAGTCCTTTCCCCCTAATCCTTAGTCTGATCACACACTGTTCTTAATGGGGGTTTCAAAGCACTTGCAAAGCGGGGGGAAATGAGGGAGTGCGGGGACGGCGGGGGGGCGGTTGCGAAGGAGGCGAGGGAGCCACAGAAATCATTTTGGTTAGAGAAAGGTCCCCTCTCCCGCAAAGATGCTCCTTTCCACTGCAAGCAAACCTTCACGGAAAGTTTCCACCCCAGGGATCTGGCTTCTGCGTGCCCGGCGTGTGCAGTGGGGCCCTGGAAAATGTCCTTTCTTTAAAAAGCAATTTTTCTTTCAGTTTAAGAAATATATATGTACATATGTTAATATGTAGGCGTATGCAGATTGCAGGCAATGCCCTTTTGGTCCGCACATGGTGGAGTTGCCCAGTGTGCGTGGCTTAGACCTCTGCACCGGACTGTGTCTAATAAGACACCGGCTTTCTTCCTCGCGGCGTCGGGCTGGAGACCTGTGCCCGATGTTCCAGGGCCTTTGGCGGAACGCCCCGCAGTGGGCTGCGTGACCTTTGCCTGGGAGTGCAGTGGTTCCCTCCTGGAGCTGGAAGGCAATTCTCCGGCGGGGGGGAGATTTTAGCTGGGAAGGGAGGGAGTGGGAAGTGTACTCTAGCGTTGCAGGACATGTCCCCTTCGGAGGTGCCCGCGCCCCCCGCCTGTCTGTCGGTCTCCGGATTGTGCGCGGGGGGGCCAGCTTGGCCTCTGGGCTGCGTCAGTCCGCCCAGAGAAAAGTCGCTCTGGGCTCCGACTGTGTCCCACCTGCTGGGGACGGTGTTGGGGCGCAGATAGAACCGATAAACGGAGTGAAAGCAAAGAGCAACGTAGTTTCGTCTGCTTTTCTCTTGGAAGTGAGATCCTGTTTCCAGCTCTGCCTTGCTTCGAGTTGGGAGGCGTGTGTCACCTGCCTGTGTCTCTCCTAAAAGGCAGAGATTGGATAAAGGTCCACTTTCGCCCCTTTTCATTCATTGTAGACTTGGCAAAGGGGATGATAATTTTGAAATTTACAGAGGGCTTGCAGTTTAAGCGATCGCTTGTCAGAATGATAGCTTTGAGATGACACTTAAATTTTTTAAAAACTTCCTGTTACCACCAATCGGTTTATGTTCTCAACTGTTAAGATTTTGGAAACGAGCAAAGCAGTTAAGATTTTGACATAATTTATTTCCAAAACAGGGAGGAGTCTTTTAGCTACAGAATTTAAGAGAGTCTCCTAGGCTATCAGGTTGTAAAATATTTGATTCTCAAAAGTTGTTGAAAATCAGTTCCTGTCTTGTTGCTGGTCGTGTGAATTCGCTTCATTGTGTTCCTGGCACCTAACAGGATTTGAATTGATTGGTGTCTAATACAGTAGTATAACTGTGAGCTACTGTGTAGTTATTGATAATGTATCACTTGTAAAATTTGTAACTTTTCGGGGTGATTTACTTTTTTGCGTGCCATATTCATCCCATGGGATTTTATAAAGTGCAGAATACTAGATAAATTATAGTTCAGGGTATTTGATGTAAAAGCAGACAAAGTAAGAACCAAGAAAGAATTTCTAGGCTGTATTTACTGGTGTTTAAGGCAAAAATGACCACGATAAACTTAGACCTGTTTCACATTTTGAAAAGGTATTCAACTTTTGAAAACGTTGGTAGCAATGTTATGTTCAAATGTTACTTTCTTGCCATTTTTACGTTGAACCTGAACCTTACCAATTTTACATTTATTTGAATAAGGAATTGTTACTTCTGTGATTGAAACAAGGATCAGCTTTGTGTCACTACACATCATGGGATTAAAGGGTTGTCAGTCCCCGGCTGTAATTTTTACTTTTTGGTACAGGCATTGATCAGATGGCTATTCAGATTTCAAATCCTGTTACTGTAGGGGAAGTGGGAGATAAAGAGTTAACTCAGGTGGGTGGAGAGTGGGAAGTCTCCTGGAGTGTAAACCATCTCTTTCCTCTGGGTTTCCGCAGGAATTCAGATGTGTTCTAAGCCTGCTGGAGTGACCACACTTCCAAGACCTGATGGAGGCCAGAGCTCAGAGTGGCAGTGGGTCACAGCCCTTGCTGCAGGCACCCCGTGACAGTGGCAGGCAGCGCGGGGAGCCTGACCCCAGAGACGTCCTCACCCAGCAGGTACACGTGTTGTCTCTGGATCAGATCAGAGCCATCCGAAACACCAATGAGTACACAGAAGGGCCTACTGTGGTCCCGAGACCTGGGCTCAAGCCTGCTCCCCGCCCCTCTGCTCAGCACAAACATGAGAGACTCCATGGTCTGCCCGAGCACCGCCAGCCTCCCAGGCTCCAGCACTCGCAGGTCCATGCTTCTGCACGAGCCCCTCTGTCCAGGTCCATCAGCACAGTCAGCTCGGGGTCTCGGAGCAGCACGAGGACAAGTACCAGCAGCAGTTCCTCCGAACAGAGACTGTTGGGATCATCCTTCTCCTCGGGGCCTGTTGCTGATGGGATAATCCGGGTGCAGCCCAAATCGGAGCTCAAGCCAGGTGAGCTTAAGCCACTGAGCAAGGAAGATTTGGGCCTGCACGCCTACCGGTGTGAGGACTGTGGCAAGTGCAAGTGTAAGGAGTGCACCTACCCAAGGCCTCTGCCATCAGACTGGATCTGCGACAAGCAGTGCCTTTGCTCAGCCCAGAACGTGATTGACTATGGGACTTGCGTGTGCTGTGTGAAAGGTCTCTTCTATCACTGTTCTAATGATGATGAGGACAACTGTGCTGACAACCCGTGTTCTTGCAGCCAGTCTCACTGTTGTACACGTTGGTCGGCCATGGGCGTCATGTCCCTCTTTTTGCCTTGTTTATGGTGTTACCTTCCAGCCAAGGGTTGCCTTAAATTGTGCCAGGGGTGTTATGACCGGGTTAACAGGCCTGGATGCCGTTGTAAAAACTCAAACACAGTTTGCTGCAAAGTTCCCACTGTCCCACCCAGGAACTTTGAAAAACCAACATAGCATCATTAATCAGGAATATTACAGTAATAAGAATTGTTCTTTTCTCTTTTCTTAACACACATATGCAACCAACTAAAAAGTTATAATCTTGGCACTGTTAATAGAGGGTTGGGATAGTCTTTGCTGTTTGCAGTGAAACGCTTTTTGTCCATGTGCCATTTTAACTGACATGCTTGTTAGAACTCAGCTAATGGAGCTCAAAGGATGGGAGACAGAACTTGGCGACCCACATGTTCCATAAGCTAAAGCAACAGACACTCCTAGGCAAAGTTTTTGTTTGTGAATAGTACTTGCAAAATTTGTAAATTAGCAAATGACTTTTTTTCCATTGTTTTCTCCAGAGATAATGTGCTATATTTTTGTATATACAATAATATTTGCAACTGTGAAAAACAAGTTGTGCCATGCTATTTGGCACGGTCACAAAATATTATACTAATATGTTGTACATTCGGAAGAATGTGAATCAATCAGTATGTTTTTAGATGTATTTTGCCTTACAGAAAGCCTTTATTGTAAGACTCTGATTTCCCTTTGGGCTTCGTGTATATTGTACAGTTACGGTAAAATTCAACCTTTATTTTCTAATTTTTTCAACATATTGTTTAGTGTAAAGAATATTTATTTGAAGTTTTATTATTTTATAAAAAAGAATATTTATTTTAAGAGGCATCTTACAAATTTGGCCCCTTTTATGAGGATGTGATGGTTGCTGCAGATGAGGGGTTACAGATGCATATGTCCAATATAAAATAGAAAATATATTAACGTTTGAAATTAAACTGAGCTGTTTTGTCTTCTTTTACCTTTTTTGTTTTTCTTTTGAAGTGGAAGAAACCACATTTTATGTTAAGGCTAGCATGTTAGGGAAATAGTTTCACTTATCTATAAGATTTATCTTACCGTGGCTGCCGTAAGGTAAAGTGGCGATTTGGTGGTTTTCGGAGAGAAGAAAGCAATCAGGAGAGAAATCATTGAGCGTTTGGCCCACTCGTCTGTTAATCATGAGAGCCTGCTTTGGTTATATCATCACTCCTCTTCTTCCTCGTGCAGGTATGCTGACTTGCCTTGTTTTGAAAGTTTCTAAATAAAAATCCTGAACTAATTCATTCAGAAGACTTCCCTAAAAGATTAACAATTAGACTTTTTCTTAGTATTAAGAATGAATGCCATGAGGCTAATTCAAGACCAGAGAAACGAGTTTAGTTCAACAAACAGTTTTTGAATGGCCCCTGTGTGTCAGGCATGCAGTGTATCCATACGGATCCATGCTTAGAATTGAGGCAAGAATGTTTCTAGACTTGGCTCATCGTGGCTATGTTTTTCCTAGTCTATTTGTTTTTAGACTCTCAAGTTTATCACCATGATACCAAATTTCTTATGTTAGAAAAGACATGGAAAATATAATTTGTTTGGATTCAGGTATTGGATATCATGAAATTTCATCCTCTATTGGCCTAATATTTCAAGACCAAGCAGGCCAATTTGAGAGGCCTTTTCTTATTTAATCAGATTATCCAGAAAATTGTTAAATTTTATTCTGGGAAAAAGAGGCAGTATGGCCAAAAGTCAGTGTGCTTGCAATTGTCTTTTGGGAACAAACACAGAGCAAGCTGCTGCAAGCCCATCTTGACAAATATTAGGTTTTCTTTTGTAATAAGTCACTTGATTAATTAGTCACTTTGTGGCTGATGATTTTTTCTTCCAAAAGCACAACCTTTTGCTGCCAAGAATCACCGGAAGTCTAGGAAATGATTTACCTGTCATTATTGTTTAATCTCCCGTTTCCTGTTCTGAGGCTTCTCTTAGGTTAAGAGGTTTCAGTACAGCTTGTCTTCTCTTTTGTTTTTTAAAATTGGCTTTCAAGGAACTGTACAGCCTCCTAAACCAAGACATTGCTAGAAGGACTTTTAGTTTCCTCTACACTTTCTCCAAAAAAACACAAGGTTAAATGAATTTAGAAATTTTTTCCTCTAAGTTTCAACTTTGGGATACTGAATGTTGTGATTCTAATACTCTTCAATTGAACCCTAACAGTCTGAAAGGAATTAGAATGTTGAAAAACAAGACAGGGTTATTATTCATGGCATAGTTCTCAAGATTTGTAAAGCACAAAAATTTTGACAATTAGCTTTATTCATCAAAAATTGCTATATACAGACAGAACTTTGGTATAGAAATTGTGAGAGTCAGAGTCTTCACATAAGCAGCTTTAAAGTGTTGTATAGACAAATTGTATCCAGTGCAATTGGGTATTTATTGAGGTGGATGAAGAAACCCTGCCCCGCGATATGGGGTCAGAGTCTCTGAAGGCGTGGCCTAGGAATTTACATTTTTAATCGTTCCACGAGTGATTATGTACAGTTTGAGAACTGGCCTAGGAATTGCTTTCTAATTTAGCTTTTTTTTTTAATGGAGTCCCAGGTAAAGCACAATTCACTGTTTGAATGTAGAACGTAATGATAACCAACTGAAATTAGAAGAGGTTTAATGTAAGTATATATGAAGTCCTGATGAAAATCATTTAAATGTATATAGGAAAAGAGGATTTCTCAAGAAGCTTCCAACTAACCTATTAAACGTTGAGTTTATCTATAAGCCAATATAGAATTTATTTTCAGAATATGGAAAATGAAATGTTTATATCTAACCAGATTGAAAACAGGTGGTGTTAAGAGTGAGCAGTGTGTTAAGAGTTTTTAAATGTTGCAAGACATCTCTCTGAGATACCAGGAATAACCACCTCAAGTTCTTAACCTCTAAAGTTCCTGAAAATTCACATTATACATAAAATGATTTTATAATCCAATGACCATTATTTTGGTATTGTGATAGATTATAAAGATACAGCAAACATGTCAGCTGACTGCTAAGCATTTAGGGAAATCTTGACTGTATTTTTTTCTGGTTTCTTGCCTTTTAGTTTTTTTAGAAAACTATGCATTCTCTATATTGAGATTCATTTAAGAATGACAACTTGATCGTTGTTACTTAAAATTCATTTGTGTGTTTTGAGGAGGAGAATTTAAGGCCCTGCCAAATTTCTGCCATGTTGGAGCATGCTGTGGGGATTGTCTGTGCAGAAGAGAGCCAAAACTAAGTGCAGGTACTCCCAACCAAACTTTGCATAACTTTTTCTCCAGTACACTTTGTCTCAAAGACTGCTTGCCTCCAGGATACATAAGTTAAGATATCGATGATGTCAGATAAATGAATTTGCTCTTTGCACGGTGCTGTGAAATATGTATTTAATAGGCAGTTGATGGGTTTGATGTAATTTATTAACTTTTGAGCATATAAGTCAAAATTTTCCAAGGTTTAGTGGGTTTAGAATTTCACTTGTGGTTATATCCACAATTGGCCATTTGCTTTCCTCTCTTAAATGTGCAAAACCACCAGGATGTAGGTGCAAAAGTCTCAACTTTGAAAATTGGTTCAACTGTGTAGCAAGAAAAATAAAAATAGGACATTAACTAGTTTCGTCAATATTATATCAGTATCCATTCTTTGGTTTTCAATATTCATTAAGGCAAAAGTTCCATTAATTTCTATTTTAATTAGGACAATTGCCTCATTTCTCTGTAACATACCAAGGTTGGGTCTCCATTGATTGAAGGCCAGAGCAGAATTGTAAAATAAGGCCTATCTGATTTGGCCTAACTGATCGTCAGAGTGAAGCTATATACATTTGGAATATTTAATCACTTTTTGGCCTTTCATGGGAGGAGAGAGCTGTCAGACTATAACATCCTATACTTGAATTTTATTTGGATGCCACACCACCACCCTCCTTACATCACGAAAGACAACCATGTGGACAGTAAGAGACAAAATGGGAATACCACTAATGTTAGCACACTTGTAGTCAAAATTAAAATACTCATTTAACTTACAGTCAAAAAAGAAAAAGGGGAGGTAGAAATATAGCAAATAAGAAAAAACGATTAGCACTTAAACTTTTCTCCATAGCTAGCAAATGTTGCACATTTTTATTTAAAACTGCGTTTTGATTGACCTAAAGAACTTTTAAAAGCCAGTCTTACTTGGCAACTAACTCAGGCTTTTAAAAATAAACTATTAAAGGAGATTACAATGAAGCCTGTTGCCTTGGCCTCTGGCTTTGCTAGATGAGCATGTAAGGCTTCATACTTGAAAGTTTATTTCTCAAAACAGTTCTGATACACACAGAAGAATAAATAATTTGGCTTAATACAGGGACCCACTTGGAACGGAATTTGGGCAAAAATAATTTGGCATTTCAATTTAACAAATATATTTTGAATACCTACTCCTTACAAATCACAGGAGTAGTGGATGTAATGCAAAGGGAAAGGGTTAGTACCTCTAATGCAAGACAGGACTTTCACAGCAAAGACGCAAGCAAGGCGCTGTGAGAGTCCAGAAGTTGGGGAAAGCGCTGATGCATTCTCCACGGTGGTTGTGGTCTCCAGGTCTTTGCAAGGGTTACAGCTATTTAAATGGCCCAAGAGTTTTGCTAAGGAAGATGTCATAGAATTAGCATTACTCATTAAATAAAACTATGTTCACCATGCTCATATCCTAAATCCTAAATGAAAGGTAGAGATTTTTGATTAATATTTGGATAGCTATATTTTGGTATGTTGATTTTTAAGTTTCATGATTCACTAAAATCTTTTTTCTAACAAATATAGACTGAAAAAATACATTTTTAAGATATTTAAGAAATAAGTTGGAAAGATCCATCTGTTCTTGCTTTTCCAGTTTTTGTTGGAATTTACCTGTCATCAACCCATAATTTTAGCTTGCTTCTGTACCTAAAGAAGGATGAATACTTGTGAAGAATGAGTTGGCGATAATTAAGTGGAGAGAAAAAAAGAAATGTGTCCATGATAGTGTGAGAGGAAGTGGTTGAGCTTTGGAGCAATTCCGCCCTTGCCAAAAAACAATGCCTGACACCTGGCTACTCGAGTTCACATCGCTCTCAAAGCTTAGATGACTATCTCTGGCTCCTGAGTTAATACATCTTCCATTTTTTAAATGATTTTGTGCTCCAAATAACATCTGGGTTATTGACTTGCATCAATAGAGTTTACAGTCAAGCAGTGTTCTGGTAAATACCATACTTGCATCATCTCTCATTTCTCCAAGTTTTTAATGGACTCAGTGCACCCTTTGTACTCCCAAGCCTGGCTTTCCTGCTCCAAAGTAGGCATAAAGTAGCCGTAATATCTGGCTGGTCATACCAGAAAATTGTTCCCAAGCTTCCTGTTAGAAAGTCATCTTTGTAAGTCCAGAACACCATTGAAGGACGCATATCTAATGGTTGCAGAACATTTTATAAAGCCTAGTGGCCAAATGGCCCCCTGTGCATCAAGCACACACACAGCATTGGGATCCATTTAGTACCCGCTATGCTGGCAAGCTAATGGCTAGGATGTCCCAAGAGATGTTTGTCTCTATCACTCTGCTAGTGAGGAAGTGACTCCAGAAGCATGAGCAATCACACAATCAACATTTGCATTTAGGGCTAGATGGCACCTGGATTCTGACCTACACAATTAGGATAGAGCCTAAGTGATTTAGTTTCAAGCATTCATTAACACTATATCTTTAAGCTTAAACTTTGGAAATGGATTCTTTTATAGACTATTGGTCTGATTCTAATCTGTGGGAAGTCACAAGATAAGAATCCAATAATGTGTCTTCTGGGTTTTTGCCCTGCCACTCAAACAATCCAACTAGAGGCCCAGGGTGCAAGTACTTGTCACTGACTTAATATTTATTGTATCTCTTCAGTGTAAAAGACATTGCAGTAAGTGGGAGAAAAAAAGCATTCACTAGATCTGTGATTGTGCACTAGTAAATTAAGAATGTTGCTCATAGCCCTTTGGAAGCTAATAATCTAGGATTTAGATTCAAAGGTATAGCAAATGACTGGTAGCGGTACCCACTTCCTGCCCTGGGCAATTTGATCCCTCAGGGGACATTTGGCAAAGTCTGGAGACATTTCCGGTTTTCTCTACAGGGATGGGAAGGAGGAACTATAAGCATTTTTGTAGGTAGAGACCAGAGATGCTGCCAAACATCCTACAATGACCAGGTTAGTGCCCCATAACAAATAATTATTCAGCCCAAAATGCCAATAATGCTGAGTTTGAGAAACCCTGCTACAGAGGAAGCTGAGGGAGTAGTGGGCAGGATGTACTATGTCCTGACATATGGCAAGGAAGGCTGTCGGCTGCGTGAGGGGGAGTGAGGTCAAAGGACATGGGGAGACGGCAGTGACCATAATTTTCATTCTGAGTGCTAAGCCTCTGAAATTCTTCTAGTGGAAAAATGCCCTACATTTGTAAATATCTATTGTGTCCAATACACCTACTTTTCTGTAGTCCTTTAAGTTCACGAGTTTTGGAGACAAGCTGCTGTGCAAATGCCCTCCTCTGTTACTTATTAGCTGTGTAGCCACAGGCAACTTATTTAGCTTCTCTAAGCCCAACGTCTTAGTCTGAGAGATAGTAATTCTTGACTCAAAGGTTGTTGTGAAGGTTGAAAACATATGTGTGAAATATTAACCCTTTTGAATGGTACAAAGTAGGTACTAAAGAAATATTTGCTATTATTTTGTATTTCAGTTGAATTTTTTTTTCTTTTACCTCAGGCACAACGTTAAATACTGGAGATCAAATCTCCTACCCTCCTATAACTTGTCTGTATGACAACTAAACAAATATTTACTATAGAGGATAATACATGTGATAATCGACTTAGATACATGTGAAGAGGAAATGATTAACTCTATGTTGGGTGTGGTATGTGGGGTCAGGAAAGTTTCTCAGAGAGCGTAATGTCTGCAAAGGGACTTCGATGATTCCCTAAAACTGAGGTGGTGGGTAGGAGTCCACAGCCAGCCAGGTGTGAAAGAGAAAGGGATTCATTCTTGAATGTAAACGAAGAAAAAAAAATTGACATGAAACCAAAAGAACTGATAAATTTCAGACAAACGTTTCTTTACAAGAGATTTTAGTTCCTGAAAACTGGCTCCTAATAAACACGTGTGTGTGTGTATGTGTATGTGTTTGTATATATATACACACACACTCAAGAAATGTGCATCTTTAGAATTTATTGATGTTGCAGTTGTTTCTGATATTTCTTAATGGTCACAAATTTGTTTCCAGTAGCAAAATTTAGTCAACTGTCCCATAAAATTCACAAGATCCCTTTGTCGCCTAAAAAGACACACCAAATGAAAAGCCTACTTTAGGATGATTCTGCAAATGAAACCATTAGCTAGCTTACTCTAGGTTTATTTAATTTGTGCTAGGTATACTATCTTTTATATTAAGCTATTTTAAAGCTCTTAGAGAAAAAGTAGAGTATAAATTATTGTAAATAATACTCTAGTTAAAAAAAATGTTGGGTTGTTAAGATTAAAGATCTGTTCAGAAACTCCTTTTCTTCTTTCTAGACTTATCTTTGATTGTTGATAGGTATTACCATGTTATTTTCTTCCCATTTACGTAAGACAAATTGAACCATCCTTTTAAAATAAACTTCTATTGAAAGACACAGATAAATCCCTTTGCAAAGCAATGAAAATTTTCATATGACAATAACTCTAAATCCGACTATCCATGATTAAGATAGAAGTCTGAAAAAGAAAGCATGTGAAACTATTCTTCTTGATATTAACTACCTCTAAGATATTAAAGGTGTAAAATTCACATGGCTTTCATAAAAAAAGATGAAATCTTGCCACTTGTGACAACATGAATGGACCTTGAGGGTATTATGCTAAGCAAAATAAGTCAGACAGAAAGAGAAATACCATATGATTTCACTCATATGTGGAAGTTAAACAAGAAACAAACACATAGATACAGAGAACAGATTGGTGGTTAACAGGGCAGAAGGGGGAGGAGGGAAAGAGTGTAAGAGGTAAAGGGGGATATGTGTATGGTGACTGATGGCAACTAGACTTCTGGTGGGAAACATGATGTAGTCTATAAAGAAGGTGAAATGTAGTGATGTACACCTGAAATTTATACAATGTTATAAATCAGAGTTACCTTAATAAAAAATTTAAAAATAAAATTTTTAGAAAAATTTTTATAGCTTAATAGGAGGAACATTGGCTGTGGAATCATAAACCATTATCTTCTTGGACAGGTTATTTAATCTCTCTGTGGTTCAGTTTATTAGGGAAGAAAATAGTGGATAATAATACATACTTTATGAGTGGTCTGACAATTAAATGAGATACTACCCTATAAAAAAAATACCTTGTTAATAGGGGAACTGTTAAACGGATATTGTTAATAATATAATTATATATTCAATTTTCTACAATTTCTCCATAGAGAATATATACTTGTATATATGCTTGTGCCTGTGTGTTTGTATGCACATAGAGATTTTTGCAATATTTCTACTAAAAAAAAGCTATGTCAATGGATTTATATACTTTAGTTTAATCCAATGTTAATTTACTCTGAAAGCACTGTCGGAAAGAAGAACTTCAGGAATTCATTCATAGTCCCACATACTACAACTGTATATTGATAATTTCCCAATTGGATTTGTGACAATGCTAGCAATTTAAGTGGGGTTTTTTTGGTAGGGGAGGTGGGGGCTAGCGGGAGTTGTCCATTTGGGTAGTGTCCAATACTGGCATATAGGAGATATTCAATGAGCATTTGATGAATGAATGAATCAGTCAATAAATTCGATAGAAAATAAAGTTATACTGGAGGTGTCTAAGAAAGAAAAGGTAAGAATAATAATGGCAAAAATATAATTTCAATTAAGTGGTATAGATAGAGTATAATTCTTCAATTCTAAGACAAACATTTGTATTCTCAATTATGCGTCTCTGGAATTAAGATGTATCTTACAATCAATGGTGCTTTACAATTGCTATTGGCTAGGCAGCAGTCATGGCATATTTGTCATTGTTTACAGTGCTTAAACTTGATCATGGCTATTCATGTTGGTTCCAAACATTTTAAGTTTAATTGTTGTTTAAAATGTCTTCATGAAACAGCATAGAAATGAAAAGTTATCATGTATGCAAAAAGCAAGGATATTAAATATTGTGTTATTGGGTTTAAATTTAATAGTAAGGAAAAAAATTTGTTATTGGAGAAATTATTGCAATCTAATTTTTCTTGCAAAAAGACAAATAAGTGCTGTATGGGACCCAAGAAAGGGAGAAACCCACAAGCAGATGAATAGATGAGAAAATTTGAGAAAATTTCAAAACAATGCTAAGCTGATATGACCAATTTATGTGTCTCAACAGGCTAACATTAAGATTTTGTCATGAATTTATCAGCAATACTTCAGTTTCTTCGTGGTTCAAAAGTATTGGTGCCTTTTACAATCCATGATGTCTTAAACTTTCAAAAATATGGTAGTCATATGGGATACTTAGAGAAATGGGCAATATTCAACCAGCGTACTGAGGACAGACGAAATTTTGCTTGGCTTTTGAAAAACAGGTAATGAAGAGGTGTTCTAGAAAGCCAAAAATCAGGATTGAGCCAAGTCCTGTACAGGGGAGAGTAAATAGACCAGTCTGGCTGAAATGCACGTTCATGGAAGGGAGAAATGAAAATGAAGACTAGAAAGATAGATTTGGCCTCAACCCTGAGGAATCTGAAGGTCAAACTAATGAACCTGGAGTTTATCCTAACATGTCTCCCCAAATCCATTTTGGCCATTCCATAACATTTTCCAATTGACAGTAAGAGTGATCCTTCAAAAGTGTATTCTAAACATTTTGCTCCCTTTTTAAACAGATTTGATGACTTCCTTTTGCTCTTTGAACAAAGTTCCAGTTCTCTCAAGCTCCTGAATGATCTGTTTCTTCTCCACTCCAAAACTGATCTTTTTGCTGCTTTACACTCTAGCCACAAGGGTCCACCTTCTCTCTTCTTCTGAGGTCAGTTTCATTCCTTGCCTCTACACGTCCTTCACAAATACTATTGCTTTTATAAGGAATCTTCTTCTTTAACCCTCATCCCAATCCATTCACATGAGAAACTTGCTCTTACTTTAAGATTTGGTGAAAATGTCATCTCCCAGGGAAGCTCCTTCTAACCCCTAGTCTAGAAAATGGCCCTTGTCGTTTGCTGTCATATTATTCAGTCTTTTTCTTTCATAGCACATATTACCAATGCAGCTATATAATTATATGTGTGATTATTTGTTTAATCTTTCTCTCTATTAGACTTTATTATTTGATTTACAGTTCGATTTCCAGGCCTGAGCCCAGCACCTGGTACATAGGAGTTGCTCACTAAGAAGTATTTGATGAATAAATGAATAAATGAATTCAATAAAGAGTAAAGATATACTGGTGGTGTCTAAGAAAGAAAAGGTATGGAGAAGTAGCCATTTTGGAAAACTCAGCTGATTATTTTATGTGGAATGAATTAGAAGAGTAAGAATTTAAAGAAAAATCTACCTTTTCCTCCATTCATGGAGATTTGCGGGGGCCAGCTGCATCATGTTATTGCTCTTCCTTACACATCTATCCTCTACTGAACTGATGGTAAGGTTTTTAAAGACATGAATGAGACCTTTTTGTTTCCAGCGCTTATCACAATGCCCGGCATAAAGTAGATGCTCTCTAAATGTCATTTGAATGAATGGGTTTTTATTAACCACAATCCAACCACTGTACAGATAGGTCTATTATGATTTTATATGTATACCTTTCTTATCTTAGGTACTCATAACGGTTTAAAAGAATATATATATTTTTCTTAGCTAAGCAAGCTCTGCATCTCCTTCATCAATCCAAACAAAAATATGGACTCGGCTTTCCTGGTGGCAATGAATTAGATCACGGAACCGGAAAGAATTTTATCAATTTTTTTGAACCTTTTGTAGTAATCAAATAGAATCAGCAACAATTTCCCTCACTAACTCCTTCACTGCCCTAAGGCATTTAACTGGCCTGAAATAAGAGGCCCCTCGAATGCCCTGGAGACAGACACCAAATCTAGCAGACATGTATAGAAATGTAAAAGAAAAAGGAAAAAACGCCTTGAGTTTCTAGTCATCCTGGGTAGGACTTCTCTAACTTCACTGTGCGTACTAATCACCTGGAGATCCTACTGAAATGCAGTTCTGAACAATAGGTCAAGGCAGGGGTCTGAGATTCTGCACTTCTAACAAGCTCCCAGTGATGCTAGTTATACAGATCCTGCAGATCTTTGTATTAGTCAGGGTTCTCCAGAGAAACAGAACCAATAGGATGTGGGTGTATATATATATATACATACATATGTATACAGAGAGATTTATTTTAAGGAATTCACTCCTGTGATTATGGAGGCTAGCAAGTCCAAAATCTGCAGGATGGGCCAGCAGGCTGGAGACCCACAAGAGAGCCAATGTTTCAGTTCAAGTCCAAAGGTATCTGCAGCTAGAATTCTTTCTTTCGTGGAGGAGCTCAGTCTTTGTTCTATTAAGGCCTTCAACTGATTGGATGAGGGCCCCCACATTATGGAGAGCAATCTGCTTTACTCAAAGTCCACTGACTTAAATCTTAATCTCATCCAAAACGCACCCTCACAGGAACAGCCAGAATAATGTTTGACCAGCTCTCTGGGTACCATGGCCCAGTCAAGCTGACACATAAAATTAACTGTCACAAACAATGATGATCTAGGGAAACACTTGGTTCTTAATTAAAATAGTTATGTCTGATTTGCTTTGCCTTTAAACCTTTATCAATGCATCACAAATTCACTGCCTAGTGACAGGGATGGGACTTTAAAAAATGAGACACAAATGCTGGCCTGGTGGAATAGTGTTTAAGTTCATATGCTCTGCCTTGGTGGCCCAGGGTTTGCCAGTTTGGATCCTGGGCACAGACTGACACACTGCTCATCAAGCCATGCTGAGGTGGTGTCCCACATAGAAGAACTAGAAGGATGTACAACTAGGATATAGAACTATGCACTGGGGCTTTGGGGAGAATTAAAAAAAGAGGAAGATTGGCAACAAATGTTAGCCCAGGGCCAATCTTCCTCATCCCCCCCCAAAAAAATGGACACTAAGCCTCCAGTATTAAACAGAAAGCCATGTTAAAGAATATAAAATACATTTCTCTTCTCAAAACTGATATATTTAAAATTTCACCACTTATGTAAATAACTTTGTAAAAGAACTATTTAACATCTAAATTATGTATTAGAGCTTTAGCAGGTGTCTAGGAGAGCACCAAAAAATTTATTTTGGTACGGTACAAACATAACCGTCAAAATCACTGACTTTGGAACTTGCTAGATGGCGTCTCATGTTGGTGCCATCACTTGCTGACGGAATGGCCTTGGGGTAGCTACTTAACATCTCTGAGCATCAATTAACTCACATATAAAAGAGGGATTAAAACTTTTCTTTTTGTAAATCGTTTCATAATTAAAACTATGCTATATTTCCACTTCTTTAAATTGGTTTGTATAATCCTTGACCAGAGCAAGGGATATTTGATCCCCAGTGTCTAGCACACGCCTTGGATTTGCAATACAACAAAGCACTTAATAACGGCAGCTTTGGTTGTTAGGCAGCCACTTCACTTCCTTTGTGGGTGAAGCAGGAGAGAAATAAAAGCCTTTTAGATTAAATATCATTAGGTACCAATGTACCCTATCTCTGTTTTCTACCCCGAGTTCTAGACTCAGAACCTAATATGGAAATTGGGGCCACATCTGTGCGAATCATAGTAATTCATTACATTTTATGCTACAAAACCCTACTGTTGATGTGTTGCTTTCACATACGGTATCTCATTTTGACTTTTGATCCTCACAGCTATCCCTGAGATGCTTGTAGGACAGATATTAATATTTCTATTGTACCTAAGAGGAATTGGAGTTTCTGCAGATGAGAGAATGGCTCCAAATCACGTAATGAGCAAGTGAAAATATCTTCCAGCTCAGATTTCTGATTCTAAGTTCTGTGTTGTGAACATCATAGTTATTTCTTTCTATCAATGCTTGCAGAGAAGCATCTCTTAAATGCATTCTGCACTGATGATATTTTTGCTCTGGCATCTTCATACATGAACAACAAATTATTACTTAAAATTAGGCTATTCCAAACTATCTTCTTATATGAGGATATGAGATCTAATACTATTTTTGTTGTTGTAATTGTCATCATCATTGCTGCTATTCCTTCAAATCAGTGATTAGTAATAGAGCTCATCCAACTACTTCCCAGCAATTCTAATCCCAGAAAATAATGAAAGCATACATATATTTTGATATATATTCTCGATATATCAATTACTTAATTTGGAAACATATCTAAAGAGAAAGCCATGAAAATATGTTTTCTATCCTCTCTGTGTGTTACTTTTTTTGTTTTTTTGAGGAAGATTAGCCCTGAGCTAACATCTGCTGCCAATCCTCCTCTTTTTGCTGAGGAAGACTGGCCCTTAGCTAGCGTCTGTGCCCATCTTCCTCTACTTTATATGTGGGATGCTGCCACAGGATGGCTTGACAAGCAGTGCCATGTCTGCACCCAGGATATGAACCAGAGAACCACGGGCCTCCAAAGCGGAACATGCGAACTTAACCGCTACACCACCAGGCTGGCCCCTGTGTGTTACATTTTAATGAACCATAGTTGAGAAAGTAGTTGAACAATATAAAAGAGTTCTCTCATGGTGCTTCAATTTAAGAACAATTTATGTAATGATTTACCCCAAAATTGCCATTCAATTCCCTGGTCAGTTATCATTTGGAAACATACCATTTTATTTTCATTGACTTTCCTAATCCTATTAACTATAGAATGCAATTATTTTGTGATTGTTCTAATCAGACTAATCTAAACAATGAAAAAAGTTATGAATTTAAAAACTAAAACATTAAATTTCATATTCTATTTCAATTTCATAGAACTGCTAAATAAAGGTTGCCCAAGGAATGTACTGAAGTTCTAATTGTGACCTTCTCCAATTCCAACATGGTTACTACTACAGCTTTCTTTTCTCCCTATAGGAAAGGAAAAAAAGTTGACCTACTGAGTGTGGCAGATCTGTTTTTATTGTTTTAATTTGTCTGGCTCACGTATTATTAAACTCTAAAATCCACATCAGCAAATGTACTTCCCAAAAAGGAAAACAGAATCTACTTAAATTTTTCCAACTTCAATAGATTTGTGGGTACATTCAGATAGATATAATTGTCTGCTTATCCCATCAGCCCTCATTCCTCCCAAAATACACCCCCTTCCCAGGACATTGAGTTGTTTTTTTTACAAGGAAGATTCTTATACTTACATCGAAGGGAGGGATGAGGCAAGGATTTAACTTAAAAGGCCAAACCTTCTCGTAGCTACCTGACTAAATCCTTGGAACCAAGCCTGAACTTTAAGCAGCAATTTAAACAGTAAATAAATTCTGCTAATGGCTGTTAGATTGCTAGCTAGGGAGATTAGTATAGGAAGTAATTCTAATTAAATAGAGAGCACTGAAGAGAGTTGAAATGTTTCAAGAGTAGATTTTGTCTCCTATGCCTCATTAGGAATGTAAAATCAGCTTCTCTTGTGAGAAGGACAACCTTTCAAAAGACTGCTCTTTTCTCATAAAGAGGTTGTATAACCGTCATTTTCAAATTTTGCCTTTCTTTTTCAGTAGCAAAGAGTATTTTTATTGCCCAAATCCAATTAAAACCATGCTAAATCACCATGTTCTATTTTAAGTTAACAATAATTTATCTCCCATTTAGACGCCAAAAAAGGCTGACTTCAGCCACAGTAGCAGAATGGAAGAATTCACAGATTCTTCCCTTGCAGTGGTTCTTAGATAGCGCTTGGGGGAGCAGGTGTCAGGCTGACTCACCTCCTTCTTCACCTCGCCTTCTGTACCCAGAGTCACACAACTTGCAGCCCACTAGGTATAATTCATAAAGAGAAGTGGAGAAGAAAATGGGAGTACAGTCCTTAAGTAACAGAACTGGTCTGCCTGATGCTCAGCTTTATCAATTGAAAGTTTAATTGCATAATTCATTAAGTTAAAAAAGTGGATGACCGAGTTTTGTGGTAAGCTAAACTATGAACATTTGTAGAAGAAAACTTTGTCCTTGTTTTGTCCTTTTCTCTACTAATATAAGTGAGGGCTAGTTCTCTAGCCATGGTCTTCATTCTTTGACCTGTTTGTTCTGCAGGTATTAAACATATGGAAGCATTTAATACAGGAGAGACTAGAGATTATTCATTTTTTAATGAAGTATAATCATCATAGTTGAAAAGAAAAACTTAGACATTAAGAAAGGAAAAAAATCACTTTCAAATTGTCAAAATAAATTTCTGGGGCATTGCTCTTAGAGAGGAAAATACAGGAATTACCCCAGTGGCAGTCGCTGCTCTGAGCATGAGGTAATGAACCTCCCAGGGACCTCAGCCAGAAGGAAGGGCCAGGTACCCAGTTCTATCTCCCTCTCCTCTCCACTCAGTTTCTCGCCACTCCTGATTCTCCATGTGGAACAAGAACAAATTATGCTGTGGTGTTGTCATGGCTTACGTCAACAGCATCAGTGTAGGTTGATCCTTTGCAGGGAATATACGTGCTGGTAGGGAGCACACCTATAACTAAGACTCCTCTGAGTCATTTTATTTATTAGTTTATTTGCTTATTTTATTAAGGGAGTAATTTCCTACAAAAATAAATAATCCAATTTATTTATTTATTCTACTTATTCACTGGTCAGTGTCCCAGAAAGAACACGAGCTTTGAAGTCTGCCATAACCTAATTTAGCGGCTCTATCCTGCTCTACCAGATGAAAACCGTGGGACCTTGTGTGAAGTATCTTAACCTGTCTGTTTCTTCATCCTTAGTGAAGGAGAAAGGAATACTTACCTCTCAAATTTTATAAGAATTTATAATAAGATAAGCCATGTGCATTTCCAAGCACAGCAGCTAGCTCAGGGTAGGTAGCTGAGAAGTGTTAGTTCCTTTTTACCCCCAATTCTCTTTGCATCTCCCAACCATATCCATCTCTAATGTGCTAGCCTGTGTCTCTCCTGATATCCATGGTTTTGGTGTTTCAGCTTTATATTTGTAGTTAAGCAAGACATAACGGGCTGAACAGTTGTCTTTTAATTCTCCACCTACCTTAGTGCCCCTCTCATCCTGCTCTTGAGGAAGGATTGCAACGAAAGTCAATTCCCCTTTTGAGGAGTGACATTGTCTCTCTCTTTCCCAGGGTGACCAGCATTTTCCCAAGCTGGTGAAATGTCAGGGAAGAAGTCTTACTAAACTCTGGAGGGACCCCTGGATGCTATTTTTAAGATGCTGGGACACAGGCAGTACCTGTGGCATAATTACTGTGGTAAGGGCTCTCCAATCTCAAGCAACCCTAATGTCCTGCTGCTGAGTCTCTGCAAAATCCAGTTGATGGGAGCCCTTCCTTTTCTGTGATGTAATTAGAGTAATAGTCTGAAAGAACAAATATAGCCCCTTGATAGCACGTCCTCCTACACCAGGGGACAGACCCTGCCTTATACTGTCAAGAGGAGCACCAGGGATCTAGTATAATCAATCAGACCTGCTGTGAATGGAAGCAATGGCAGCATGGGGTCCTGAACCACCAAGTGGGCATGCATTCACGCTACAGCCAACCCAAAACTTGCTTTCTCTGTTTCCTTCCCTGCTCCCACATCCTTTGCTCCTGCTGCCATTAGTGCCGTCTACTCAAACAATGTGAGCCAAGGGAGTAACTAGATGACAATGCTTCCTAGAGTATGTCCTATCCCAAGGTCAATATATTGCTTATATTATTCCAGATTCTTCACCCCTCACTCTCTCTCTCTCTCTCTCTCTCACCTGTAGGAGTTTGCAGGTTGTGAGTATAAACTGCTGATTGGAAGTCAAAGAGAAGGATGTTGGGTGTCAGGCAAATGCGGAGTTCTGTGAAGCAGCTTGGCAGAGACAAATCTTACAAAGAAAAAATTCCAGGACGACAAATGCCATGTGAAGAAGGGGTGCCTTATAAAACAGAACTATTTCTTAATTGCTGGATTGATCAGAGAAATTCTTTGTTCATCTGTTTAATACAGTAAATTATTGGCAGTGAATAATCTGCTCCAGGGCTTTGCATATTGGTTGTGGGGCTGTCACTCTACAAAGGGCACTTGGGGGGATTCTTCATAAGTGAGAAAACGTGGAGCACATGGAGCAACAGTGAGCAGAACTGGATTCTGATCCTGATTCTGTCACTAACTGGGTAACAGCAGGCAAGTCATTTAATCCATGTTTGTCTCCAGTGAAATTGGAGAATTGAATTAGTACTATGGTCACTAAAATCCTTTACGGGACTAATGGGTTCTGATATTAGTAAAGGGAAAAATAGAACTAGGCAATGGCTAAACTCTTGCATCATTTTCCTGCCTAGTCACCAAGAAACAATCCTCCGCTTTCCTGAACCACTCCTCTCATCCCCAAAGTGCACTCTCAACCCTCCATGCTCTCCGGGAACACAGTAGACTAAACCCTCAGACAGATGAACTGAGATCCTACGGAGGCCATTAGCCTGGATTTATGTGTACCCATTAAAACAAAGGTAAAGGCAGGCTGATTGTCAATTTAAAGGACATTTTTTAAAGTGAAGAGTTCTTGCTTAGAGGAGAAATTTATCTTGAATAAAATGCTACTCTACTGTTCAAAAGTGTTAATTTTCAACAGGTAACAAAATTGTTTTTCTCATCAGTAAGTGGTTTTGTTTATTTGTTTGTTTTGCTTTTATTGAAACCAATATTTCTGACCAAGTTTTCTCCCTTTAGCCTGAATGGTCTCGTGGAGTGGTCTCACAAGTGGAGTGAGGGCTCCCCAGGGGTACATACAATGAATTACTGGAGGGTAGAAAGCGCATACCTATTTTTTACTTTTAAAATAATAAAAATTGGGCCAGCCTCAGTGGCCTAGTGGTTAAGTTCAGTGCGCTGCACTTCGGCAGCCCAGGTTAGCTTCCTGGGCACACACCTACGTCACTCTGTTGGTGGCCATGCTGTGCTGGCAGCCCACATACTAAAAAATAGAGGAAGGTTGGCACAGATGTTAGCTCATGGCAAATCTTCCTCAGCAAAAATAATAATAATAATAATAAATCTTTCTTAATATTTCATATAGGGATACACACTAGTGACTTCAAGGTCTCATCCAAGAGTCAGACATTCATCCCATGTGTGGTGAGCAGGATCCTGAGGAAGAATGGAGAGGTTAATATGGCTCTTCACTAGTACTTTGGTTTCAGCATATACTAACATTTGACACTTAGGTGTTCTGGGTTAAGTGCATTTGCCCATTGTATTATCTGGTTTAAACTAACCTAACCAATATATGCCCAGCCAGCTCAGTTGGCAGAGCATGAAACTCCTAAAGTAACTTAACCTAATACTCAAAACCTAAACAGAGGCTTAAAAATTTAATTCCAATAATGCAAGCACACGTAAGCAGAAAGAAAACAACAGAGCTGATTGTACTCCAAGTCCAAATTTTTCATTCGTCAAGATATAGGAAAGAAACAAGGATAGTCTGAAAGAAAATCGGAAGAAAAAAGAAGTACGTAAAATACGGACTTATATTCACTAGCATTAGCAATGAAATCCACCTTAAGTGTTTATTTTATATAACAGTAGTTCATGACCTGTCTTTTTTCCAACATTTCCAACTCTCAAATCAATTATCAATATTAAGGAAACTTAACCTAGATTCAGATCTTTAAACCACTGTAACAAAATATTAAATTAACTTTGAAACTAAGCATATTCATTGATGGTGGTTTTATTATTTCTAGCAACAGAAAATTTATTTTTATACTGTTAATAATACTAAAAAGAATTATTTGAAAATATTCATCATTTTATTTTTATCAAATCCTCTTTAAATTTTTGTTTTTGCTATATTTTATTATAGACATAATACATTAATATAGCTATCTTGTATACTTATAAGTTATGACATAGTACCCTCTCAACTTTTACTGATGGGTTCATGAACACTTATGTTTGGGTATCACTGAGTTAGAGAAAAATTTAGAACATGACTGGGAAGAGGCCTTCTTTACCGTCTATGGGACTTTGGGAAAGTACTTCAGGTTTCTCATTTGTACAACGGGGATAAAAATAGTACCTAATACATACGACTTTTGTAAAAATTAAATGCATGTGTGTGTATGTGTGTCTTTTAAAAAGTGCTTAGCAAACAGAATGCAAGATGCTAATGTGTTAGCTATTCCTTCACTCATTCATTCATTCATTCATGTTATTACTGTAGCACTTTCCACACTTTGTTCCAATACGTATACTTTTCTCGAAAAATATCTGTATAAATTTAAACATGCTGCATACTCCTGTTTTCTTGGAGATTTGCAAAACAAATTACTATGTTAATGGTTCTGAGAATTCTAAGGTAAAGGAATCTGTTTAATTTTATTTAATTCTTCATTTCTCAGAAATATTTAATCCCAGAAGCCTTTTTTTTTTTTTTAAGGAACACATATGAATAGATCTACAACACAGTTTGGGAAAACCACCCATTCTGATTATATGTCTTGTCTTAAGTTTGTTCTGCTCCCTATATCTTGAATATAAAAGTTCAAGTTGATTGATAAAAACTCTCCATGCCTAGGTCCGTGCCCAGAGAAAACTCATGCTTAAGTAAGTCTGGATTCTGATCATAACATCTTTCCTTATTGTAGTGCTTCACAGAAATCAAAAAGATACCAGGACAATTTACTCAACAATAATTGCATAGGGGCTTCATTAGGGAGGTGAGGCGGGATTCTAATCCCATGGGACTCAAATTCTTAGGCTGTTAAAATAAGCGAACTTAAACATCCCTTGACCTCTATTTTATAGGGCATAAATCAGCTATGAACATTGCTGAGCACAAATTTGGCAACAGACTTTCCAGGGAGAGTTTGCAAAGTACAGTACACCGCTGTTAACTCTCTCCGAAGAATGAGTTTCCATTTCCGTCTCTGGTGCTTAAGGTTAAAGTCGGCCCAGCAGAATTCCTGCTCCCCTTCCCTCATGGGAAAGTCATATTTCCTTCCAATCTCCTGTAAAAACTTTTCTAAACAACTGTCGACATTAGCTAGCATAACGTCTAACCCTTCTTGCCAGTAGCAAAGGACATGGAGAAGCTTTCGAACATCCTCATTTAAAATGTCTTTGAACTCTCTCCCGGTTCTTTTTATTCTTTTTTTGTGCTTTTTCGATAATACCATCCTGATATTCCCCTGGAAATTCAGAACCAAAATTTCAATATTAGTGTCTGTGAAAAAGTATGTGGAATATATGAAATGAAAAGCAAAATATAATGGAAAAACCTCTTTAAATTGCTTTAAGAAAACTTAATAGCCTTGAATAAACAGAACAATTTCCAGGAATAACAACACTTCTTAGAGCATATTTTCTCCTTTTTTAAAAATAAAATAGAGCGTAAAAATATGTTTCATAAATCACTGAGATGTGTAAATAAAGGAAGCTATGTAACTTCCTGGATCAGAAAAAAATAATCTTTTTTAAAAAATTTGATTTATCTACTTGTAAAAACAAACATATCTGAAGTATAAATAATTATAAAGTCACAAATAATTTATTCTTCAAAGTGGCAAACTTTTGAACAACTTCCAAATTTTTAGCACTGTAAATAATATATAATTTAAGACCCTGTTCTTTAAGTTACACGGATGATGAAAGATATTTTTCTTCTGAAATGCTGTCATAACTAGTTTATAAATTTGCTCAAGTTAAAAGCCAGATATTTCATAATTAGATGATTAATGAGTCTGTTTCTTTAGTTCATGGGTCAGATAGGGGTCTGAGTTAAAGATTTCCTAGGGTTTAAGAAAAAGAAAATATATCCTTCCACCTCCTTTTCTGCTGAAGAAGGCCTAAGACACCCCTCCCTGGTTCCCTAACGCTGAGGTCATTTGGAGATCTGGCCTGGAAAAGGTCAGAGCCCCTTGTTTTCCCATGGAGAGCTTTCTACAAGCTTTCCTCCTGAAGCTCAGAACTGATCACATAACTCTCTTGCTCAAAATTTTTCCATACCAGTACACATCCTCTACAAATTGACCCCATCATCTATCCAGCTTCCCCAACTGCTGCACAATTTCTCTCCTTCCCACCCCAGCTTTATCCTTCCTGTGGACACTCTGAGCTTCTAAAGTGACTTTCATCAGCTATTATTCAAATGTTTTCCTGGCCTGGAATTCCCATCTTCTACCACTCTCCTCATCTGTTCCTTTAAATTCCACCGTGAATTCCACCTCCTCCAAAAGGCCTCTCCCGCTGCCCTTGGTCGGAATGAAACTCCACCTTCCTTAGACTCTCACAGCACCTGTTCTTACCTCGGGCATACGTTGGATTTTTCCAGGATTCTAGCCCGTTTCCTTAACTCATCTCACTACAGATTCTCTCCCTGGGTCAGGTCATCTATCCCCATGATATTATCTTTTATTGAAATGAAACTGGTTCCAAAATTTATAACTTCAGCTCCAACCACTCCTCTGAGTATCCCATTAAAACCTGCCTCTTGGCCTGCATGCCCTGTTTTGAATGATATTATCATCTACCTAGTCACTCAAGCTATATTCCATAATCACCTTTAATTCACGTCTCTTCCTTATCCTTCACATCCAATGGCCGTTCAAGTCTCATCAATTTAATCTCGCAAATGGCTCCAGCATCTGTTCCTTTACTTCATTCCCACAATCAGTGCCCCGCGCCAGACTGTTCATTTCATGCTATTGTACTAGGCTCCTGCCTTGTTTTCTCATTCTGGTTAGCGTGTGTCTATTTTGCCTTTCACTTATTGCTGGAATTATTTTTGTAAAACAACAATGTCATTGGGAATGTCATTTCCAAAGTCAGATGGAATTCAAGACCTGGATTTGCAACTACGTGTATGAACTTGAGAGAGATACAGCATATCTTTAAGCTTCAGTTCCTTCAAGGGTCAATGGAATAAAAACTGTACCTCCCTCATAGGATTTTTGTGATAACTAAACAGTGTAATGCATATAAAGCATTCAGGACAAAATTCATTCTACAAAAATGCTCTATCAAAAAGCTTCAAATATGGGGCTGGCCCCGTGGCCGAGTGGTTGAGTTCGCGCGCTCCGCTGCAGGCGGCCCAGTGTTTCGTTGGTTCGAATCCTGGGCGTGGACATGGCACTGCTCATCAAACCACACTGAGGCAGCGTCCCACATGCCACAACTAGAAGAACCCACTACGAAGAATATACAACTATGTACTGGGGGGCTTTGGGGAGAAAAAGGAAAAAATAAAATCTTAAAAAAAAAAAAGCTTCAAATATGATCTCTTATTATATTATTATCATCCTCCTCCTCCTTCTCATATTGGCTAGACTCCTTGGTGTTGAAAGAGTGAATTATTAATCATCATTAAGTAAAAATGGTCTTTATTAAATAAATAAACTCTACTGAGAGGCAGGTTGATTGCAAATCAATGTCTGCAATTTAGAACGTTTGCTTTAGGGCTCATAGTTGAAACCACTATGTATTCCTTTGTCTATAGTGTTTTGTTTTGTTATTTTTTCTTCTTTTTCTTCTCCCCAAAGCCCCCGAGTGCATAGTTGTATATTCTAATTGTGAGCGCCTGTAGTTGCGCTATATGGGATGCCACCTCAGCATGGCTTGATGAGCAGTGCTATGTTCACGCCCAGGATCCAAACCAGCGAAACCCTGGGTCGCCTAAGCAGAGTGCTGAACTTAACCACTTGGCCACGGGGCTGGCCCTGGTCCATAGAGTTTTAATTTTTTGTTAGATCTCTCCCAATGGGCTGTCACATAAGCTTCTTTCAGCTCTACTGGAGGATGGCTGCTCCTATGGCCCCCAAAGTAAATTCAACATATGTCAAGAACTTTATGTTTTGGGGTTCATCAATTCAAATGTAAATTTCAAATTTGATGAAATAAATCCAACTCTTTTGCTCTGAGGAGATAAAGGGCACTCGGAGTACTTAATGTTTATTAAATAGTCTATTGCTTTAAAAATTGAAGTTCTTTACTACCATATTCAAAGCTTTAAGACACTTCATGATTTGGCATCAATGCCTGTTTCCAGATTTATCTCTTTCCACTACCCCAATTCTCCTCTCCAATGCAAACATACTTTTACATGTCAGCTATATCTGTAAGAGCCTATGTTTTCTTAACTTAATATCTTGTCTTATGAGCCTTATGGGCCCAGAATCTTCTCTTGTTCTGCTTAGTGACATATGATCTTATTTTCCTAGGTGCATCTTAAATGTTAGTCCTACAATAAAGCCATCCCCATGACTGATACCCCTACCCACCCACACTTTCTTTTGGACTCCCACGCAGCATTTTATTCATCACGCAGATGAATAAATCATGTCACAATGTAGCTAACTTTATATATTTGAGTCTCCCCTGGTTAGATCATTAGCTTCTTGAGGATCACTAATCTTTGTACAAATAGTGTTTAGTATAGTAACTTATTTGTAGATACTGACTGGGTCTTTGTTGAACAGAATGATACTATAGTGATGTTTAGTATCTCTTTTATAAACTGACTTATTGGAGCTGCTTCTAAATATCTTTTCCCAACAGTTGATTGGATTGACAGTTGCTGGTTGGAGAAGACCATGTCTCATTCTTCTTTATATCTCTCAAAGTGCCTATTATAGCATTTTGACCACCGTAGGGACTCAATTTAATTGGATTAGTGGATTAATAGTAAATCTAAGTACTCCTGTTTTGACATTTTGGGGATATTGGATTGCCCAAGATTTGAAAGATATATGGGTATACCCAAAGTAGGTAGTGGAAAAGGAGATAAATGAAGTACCTGGTTTCACAGTCTACTAACCTGTGCAGAGAATGAGGAAACTCTTGGCCCCATCTGACAATCAGTATATTCCCTTTTTAAGTGTTCAACACATCTAACATGTGCTAGGCCTAGTAGAGGAAACAGGCATAATCTTTTCTCCCCTCTTCCCCAAGGAATGTGCCTTCAAAGACCTTAGCACTTCTGTTTCTTCATCAGATATATAAGTTAAAAATTCAATTTTACGATATAAAGGGGATTTATATTTATTTATGATATAAGGGGATATACAGCGGATTTCATTCAATTTAATATAGGTATGGGGGAAACAATGATGCTGCAAGCAAAGAACATAATTTTTACTGAGTTGGGATTATTCATTAAACATTCTGAAAATCTGGATAAAAGTAATGCTTTTCTAAGAAAACATGAATTAGCGAGATTCGTTCAAGGATAGTGGATTATGAATAGATGAGCAACCATAGATGTAATTGGAAAGGCTGTTAAAAACTTACACCTAGAATAGCATCAGGTACCATAGACTTATAGGCTATTCTATCTATACCATAATTACAAGAAATTATAATTCCTATGTATTCAAACTATTCCAGAACACAGGAACACTGGGGGGCGAGGGAAGCAAGTTTCCCAATTATTTTATGAAGCTTGCAAAATAGTAATACTCAGCTTGACAAAAATGTCTTGTAAAAGAAAAACACAAATCAAACTCATTTATAGATGTAAAAGTCTTCAAAATAATATTAGAGAATTAAATGAGATGATTAACTAAAACAAATAAATCATTACCATGCAGGTTTTCTGTCCAGAATTCAAGATTAATTCAACATATTTAAAAGGGACAAAGCGTGTGATCATTTTGAAGTTTATGAAAAAGGCATTTGGTAAAATTAAATATCCATTTATAATAACAAATTTAAGCTAACCAAGAGCCAAAAGAAATTTCCTTAATAATGAGTATCTACCTAAATGAATAGTAAAAAAATATCAGAATGAAAAAGTGAAACCTTGGAAAAATTCCCACAGAACCAAAAACATATCAAAAATACCTTCTACATCCATTTACTCTTTCCATGACTATTGGTTGAGTACCTGCCATAAGGTTAGCTCTAGAGACTCATGGTGAACTGAAAACCCCTGCTTTTATGGAGCTTACATTCAAGAAGGGAAGATGACAAATTAGATAATTAACTTAAATGTATGCTAGATAAGTACTCAGGAGAAAAATAAAGCAGTGAAGAGGTCCAGGAAGCGCTGGAGGGTATAGTGGTCGCAGTTTTAGAGAGGGGAGATAGGGAAGGCCTCACAGAGAAGGTAGAATTGAATTTAAGACCTATAGGAATTGAGGGGAAAAAATCATGTAGATATTTGGAGGAAGAACCCCCAGGTAGAGTGAAGAAATGAAGGGCCATGAAGAGGATCAAAGAGGCTAGAGCAGGGTGAACAATAGGAAGAATCGAAAGAGACCAGGCCCGAGAGACAATGAGGACAGATTATACAGTGCCTTGTAAGCCATGGAGTGGACTTTGAGGGGAGCCTTCGCAGAGTTTTGAGCAGATGAGTGACAGGATATGAAGAGTGTTGAGCACAGACCACATAAGGTGAAAGAAGCAAAGAGACCAGTTGGAAGGCTATTGCAATAAGGCAGGGAAGAGATGGAGGTAGTTTGAACTAGGGTGGTGGCAGTGGAAGTATAAGAAGTGATCCAATTCCATTTAGAGGTTGAACTGACAGGATTTCCTGATGGAATGGATGTGTGGTATGAGAAAAAGAAGTGAGGGGCTGGCCCTGTGGCTGAGTGGCTAAGTTTACGCGCTCCGCTGCAGGCGGCCCAGTGTTTCGTTGGTTCGAATCCTGGGCGCGGACATGGCACTGCTCATCAAACCACGCTGAGGCAGCGTCCCACATGCCACAACTGGAAGGACTCACAACGAAGAATATACGACTATGTACCGGGGGGCTCTGGGGAGAAAAAGGAAAAAAATTAAAAAAATCTTAAAAAAATAAAAAGAGAAGTGAGTGAAGAGCCTCTTCCAGATTTTTGGCATTAGTAACTGAAAGAATAGAGGTACCCTGAGATAGAAGAGACTGTGAGAGAACCAGGGTTGAGAGGAATATCTGAAGTTTAATTTTGGACATGTTAAGATTGAGATATCTATTAGATTCCAAGGGGGTGGGTATTGAGAAGGCAGTTGGATATAAGATTACGTGGTTCAGAGGAAAAGTCTATGGTAGAGATATACATTGGGGTCATTGGCACAGAGAACGTAATTAAAGTCAAGAGACTGGATGAATGACTGAGAGTAAATAGTCCTGGGCATTCCACTGTTAACTGGTGGAGATGAGAAGAAGGAATTAGCAAAAGAGATTGAGAAGGACCAACCAGAGACGTAGGAGGAAAATTAGGCCAGTGTGATGTCTTGGAAACCATGGAAAGAAATTATTTCAAGAAAAAGGGAATAATCTGTTGAGTCAAATGCTGCAGATGGGACAAATAAGACGAGTCTGGGAACTGACCATTGGATTCAACAATGTGTTGGTTACTAATGATGTTGGTTGGAGCAGTGTTTGGTGGAGTATTGGAGTTAAACAGAGAATATGAATAAAGAAATTGGAAACAGTGGGCACACATAAAAGAGAGGTTTGCTGTAAAGGGAAGGAAAGAAATGGGTTAGTAACTCGAGGGAGAATTAGGGTCCAGAAATTTTTTGTTTTAATATAGGAGAAATGCCACTGAAAATGAACCAGTAGAGAGGAGAAATTGTGGAGGCTGGACAAAGGATTTCTAGATCATGGCCTACAAGCAGTGAGAGGGATTTAGAAAACAAGAAAAGATGTTGACCAGACCTGGGAGCATGAACATTCATAGAATTGGGAGAAAAGATAAAGAGTAAGGGAGCCAAACACAGGTAAGTGTGTATTTTATGGAAATTTGTGGAAGTTCTCCTCTGATTAATTCTCTTTTTTCAATGAAATATGAAACAAATTACTAGCTGAGAGTGAGAATGAGGAAGCAGGCTGTTCGAAGAGAAGGAAAAGCTATGAAAGAATCATCTAGGAGAGTACATAAGATGGAGCTAACGTCACTGGGCAGCACTAACGGTCCATTGAAGGTTAGTGATCATGCATTTTGTGAGACTAGTTAGCAAGGTATGTGTTCTTCTCCAGCTCTGTCCAGAGGTGCTGGTGCAAAAAAAGAGTAGGTGGAGGGCTGCATTTAACCATGGTTGTGGTTTAGTTAGATGAGCACAAAAATTGAGAGGGGGAAAAGGAATTAAAGGCATATGCATGGGAGTGATTATAATGATTGACAAGGAATTTAAGCTGAATAAGGAGGAAGGTGAATACTAGAGGGACATCAACGTGGTAAATTAAAGTTGGCCATAAATTCTTTGCTAGTGTGTTCATTGAAAGGCAGAGTTTAACCCATTCTCTCCACTAAATTGAACCTAGGCTGGTGTGAGAAAGTTGTTTAATGAGCAAAATTTGGTAGAAGTGGAATCATAGGACTTCTGACAATCCCTGGTGAATTTCCAATCTATAGTCAGCAACAACTGACTTGGATGTCCAACCCAGTTGAGTCCTAAGATTTCTGCAGCCCCAGTCTACTTATGTCTGCAACTGCATCCAAGACAAGCTCATCCAAGTGAGAACTGCCTCACTGAGCCAAATCAAACCAAAGAATCATGAGAGAGAGTAAATTCTTGTTTCAAGCCACAAAAATTATATAGGTATAGTGAGAAGGTGGTGGAATCAATGCGTTGTTTATCCCTGTGGAGGTGCAAGGATTGCTGAAGTTGGAATACTAGAGGGAGCAAATTGGAAAGATGGTGGCCTGACAGTTGGATATAGGAAAACAAGGTTATGGAGGGTTTTAGTTATTGGCAATGACAAGGTCTAGAGCAGCAACAACATTAGAAATGTAATGTCAGCCACATACGAAATTTAAAATTTTCTAGTAGCCACATTAAAAAAGTAAAAAGAAACTGAAAACAGTGGAATTAATTTTAATAATATATTTAATTTAATTTAATATATTGAAGATATCATTTTGATATGTAACCAAAATTTAAAAGTTATTGATAAGATAGTGTACGTTCTTTTTTGATAGTAAGTCTTTGAAACCTGGTGTGTATTTACTCTTATAGCACACCTTAATTTGGACTAGTCACATATCAAGTGCTCAATAGCCACAAGTGCTAGTGGCTACAGTACTGGACAGTGCAGGTCTAGAATAAGATCAAACAACTGAAAAGACGGGACGCTGGACTGGGCTAACCAACAATTATGAAAGGAGGAATGCTGGGGAAACTGGAACGGAGACTAAAGCTCAAATTTTCAAGAAACAAGACAAAATAACCTGAGGGTGCAATAGGATAACTTAACAAAGAATGATAGGGGTATAATCTGATGAACTGAGATTCAAAACAGAGTGTTTAAGGGAGGTTGGAAGGGGAAGAAGATTGCCTTAAAGCACAATGAGAGGAAGCAAGGCTACCTAATCAACCACCCGGCGCAGTGACAATAGAGTAGGAGAGACAACGGCCACTGCTTGCCAGGACCTCAGAAAACTGACGGCTTCAGGACAAGGCCAGGTTTTAGCTGGAGCAAGAAGGCAAAGAGTTCACAAAAGAGGTTGAGAAGTTCCAAAGGGTGTGGTGTAAAGGGGTCGGGAGATGAGGGGTGGTAAGAGATGGGGTTAGAAAAAGTGTGTTACAGAATTCTTCGGGGATTGGAATCTGGGGAAGAAGAGTGAGCTGGAAGTCTTCAGCATCGGGTGATGGGGACAAGAAGAGGGATTAAGAACATGATGAGATTCTTCCTCATGGTTCCGAGGCAAGTGGCTGTATTGAGAATGTTGGCAGGAACATGGAACAGAGGTCTTGCTGGGACCACATAGTGCCCCAGAGCTTTCCTTGATACTTATTTCCTTTTGGATCGGTCCATAGAGGCCTTAAGGCCAGCATTGACATGTCTTACAGGGAGCAGATAGGCACCCTCTTGAACCTTGCCAATGCCATTGTTATTCAGGATTGTTCTAGAGATCCTATCCAATGTACTTCGCTAAGAAAAATCAATAAGAAGCATGAGACACTATCATTTATTTGCAGGTGATATCCCTGTTTACTAAGACAATTGGAGAGAAATTTTATAAAAAACTCTTAGACTTAATAATAGAGTTCAATTAAGGTCTACTGATATAAGAAATATAAGGATTAATAATCCTCCTTAGGAAAGGAAAACCTGTCAAAAAATGCGAGAGAAGAAGTATCCTCTTCACAACGTCAACAACAAAAAAATTGTGCATTAATTTAATAAAAGATATAAAATCTCTACAAAGAAACTTTAACAGTATATAAAAATATTATAAAGTAGATTTTTAGGAGATGGAAAAAAAGTACTACATTTATGAATGAGAAGCCTAAATATTTTTAAAGATATCTTTTGTTCATGAAATATTTGTTTATTTCTTTCCACTCTAATAAAAATGTCCATTTGTTAGACCTTTGCTCATTAACTACAGAAAATTTGCAAAAATGTTTTGGAACAGTGTGTAATGAAAGAGACTTGCCCTACCACATATAAATTTATGCTATATAAGTAAGGTAATTAACTCTGATGAAACTAACTCTGATAATAAAGGAAAAGGTCAACGAAATAGACTACAGAGATAGATCATGCAGATTATACTACATACAGGAGAGGAAAAATACCTTTTTCCTTTACCCTCTGATGTCACTAGCTTTGTCATTAGGGCCGTCCAGTCACTTCTGACTCCTAGCAACCTTGTGTTCGGCAGAGCAGAACCCTGCTCATCTTTTTTGACCCATCCTCTCACCTTCTGGACAAGGCTTACCATCAGTAATGCTCTGCTGCTATTTATTGGGTTTTCATGGCCAATTCTTTTGGAAGTAGGGGGCCAGTTCCTTCTTCCTAGTCTTAGTCTGGAAGTTCCACTGAAAACCGTCCACCATGGGTGACCCTGCTGGTATTTCAAATACCAGTGGCATAGCTTTCAGCATCACAGCAACACGCAGCTGCCGCTGTGTGACAACTGACAGATGGGTGGTGTGGTTCCCTGACTGGGAAACAAACCTGGGCCACAGGGTGAAAGTGCCAAATCTTAACGACCAGATCAGCAGGACTGACATGTCAGTAACTGAGGCCTGCAAATTAAGCCGACAAAGATGAATATGAGAAAAGCTGTACAAATTTTATTTGATATTAATATTTAATTATTACTTGCACAGGCCTTCATAAGAAAGAAGTCAAGACCCAAAGAGGCAGTGAGACACAGGGGCCTATACACCGTTTTAACAAATGGTGATACACTTGTGGAGAAGTGATAAGACAAAGAAAGGGTGTTTGGGCTCCCAGGGGTGGTAAGTAACGGGAAGGTAAATTTATGGGGAAAACTAATGGAAGATAGGAGTTATCTTAGTAACGGTTGCTCGTGCAGACCTACCTCTGTGCCTACTTCCTGACTCCAGTGATAATGGTTGTGTTTCCTCCTCCTGGTATGGGAAATGGAAGGGGACAAACCTTCAAAAAGGGAAATGTATGCCTTGCAGATGGGGGAGGGCAGAGAGCCCCTTCTATGTTCCCTGCTTTTTAATTGCCTTCAGCTCAGAACAATCCTCATGCCAAAATGGCATATTTTGAAATGGCATATTCCGATCCCCTTTACTTAACAAAAGTGGCATTTAAAAATCAAAATGAAATGATTTGCTTAATAAATGATTTGGGGTTTACTGCCAAGTGTTTGGGAAAAAAATAAGTTCACTCCCTTTAAAGAACAAATATATTCAAATGGAATTAATAGCCAAATGCATAAATAATAAAAACAAGACTAGTAAAAACAAAAACAGTGAAAATCAAAAGAAGATACATGGGTTTTTTATTTATTTTAAAATTTTTTTTAAAGATTGGCACCTGAGCTAACATCTGTTGCCAATCTTCTTTTTTTTTCTTCTTCTTCTCCCCAGAACATAGTTGTATATTCTAGTTGTAGGCCCCTCTGTTTGTGCTATGTGGGACACCACCTCAGCATGGCCCTGTGAGCAGTGCCATGTCCGTGCCCGGCATCCCAACCAGTGAAACCCTGGGCCACCGAAGCGGAGCATGGGAACGTAACCACTGGCCCATGGGGCCAGCCTCGAGCTTTTTCTTTTAATTAAAAAAAGAACTTTCTTAACATGACACCAAAACCAGGAACTCGAATGTAAAATGGTAGTAGATAGCTACATAGATTTTTTAAATGTCTAAATGGCAAAGGCATTAAGAAAGTTGAAAGACAAAGTTTGGATCAATCTATCATCAATCTATCAGTCTATCTATCGTCTATCACCGTCTATCTCCACTTACTTACCTACCTACTTACAGAGAGAGAGTTCTTTCAAGTAAATAGGAAAAAGATGAGCCAAATAACACAAAGTAGGCAAACAATAGAAAGAGACACGTAAAAAAAATAATTGTGCAAGTGAAATATGGAAAGATATTCAAACTCAATAACAGTAAAAGGAAGAAAAATGAGATATCATTTGTCAGCTAAAAAACTGGCAAAGATTAAAAATAAGATGATATGCATTGTTGGTGAAACGGCAGAAAATTCACAACTGAGGAAGGGAAAACTGGTACAAACTTTCAAGAGAACTAATGTATAGTATTATTAATATCAAAAATATGCATATGCTAATACTATAAATAGATTTGAAGAAAATTATCTTCAGGAATGATTAGACCAGTATCCTAAGTTTTGTGTCTAAGGATGTCCAAGCACATGTTTATAACAGCTACTATCAAACAATCTAGTGGCTATTGAGGGGCCGGCCCAAGGCATAGTGGTTAAGCTTGGCACACTCTGCTTCAGGGGCCCGGGTTCACGGGTTCAGATCCTGGTTGTGGACCTATACCACTCGTCAGCCACACTGTGACAGCGACCCATAAACAAAATAGAGGAAGACTGGCACATGTGTTAGCTCAGGGTGAATCTTCCTCAAGCGAAAAAAGAGGAAGATTGGCAACAGATGTTAGCTCAGGGCAAATCTTCCTCAGCAGTAAATAAATAAATAAATAAATAAATAAATGAGTATTGACATAAACTTGTTAAATAAATTATGAAACAATTATGTAATGAAAAATATTCCATATCATGCACCAGTTAAAAAAGATACCATATGTCTATATTCATTGTCAGACATAAAAAAATATCCAAAGTATATTAAGGTCAAAAAGCAGACTACAGAGTAGTCTGTGTTTAAAATCTCATTCTTGGAAAGATATGTGTGTTTGTGTTCATGCATGAGCACGCGCGTGTACCTGTGTGTGTGTGTGTGTCTCTGTTTATTTAGGGTGGAACAACATACACCAAATTGTTAACAGTGGTGATTTTGTCTGGGAATGAAATATGCAGGACTTTCACTTTATATTTTATACAATGCTGAATCATTTACTGTGAAGGCTTTTATGTTTTTCCTGTTAGTGCTATAATTTAAAAATGCAGATATTTTTATTAGAAGTGGAAAACTTAAGAATAAACAATAGAATGGAGGTGTGTTCTAGATTTCATCTTTTCGATGGATCCTGCTGGATCACAAAGGGGGAGCAGACAGAAGGGAGGGCAAAGGCATTTCAGCAAAGAGAATTAGGTGTATCACGGCTCAGGGGTGGATCAAAGCATGGGTTTAAGGAAAACCCTTGGTGATAAACATGAAGAAGAAGAAACGACTTTGGGAAAAAGAGTCTACAGGATCTGGTGACCAATTGAATGTCCTCGACAAAGATAAAGTTAATGATGTAAGCCAGTTTTGCAGGGTACATAATAAGACCAATCATAAAGCTAGGGAATGCAAGATGCAGAGTAGACTGAATGGAGAGGTTCACGTATTTTGTTTTTGACGTGAGAGTTTAGACATGCATGTGGAACATCCAGGAAGAGTCCAGGAGCTCTTACATATATAGATTCAGGCTCCAGGGTTGAGATGGAGTCCTCTGTGAGCTTGTTGCCTATAAAAAGGAGGCCTAGGGGTTGGGGCGGAGGGAGGGGTGACAGCAGAGATCTTCTTACTTGATCTAATTTTTTAGATTGAATCAAAATAGAATCAAGCCCATCTAATCTGGCCTTTCCTGGGTTTCACTCCTTGTTGCTCATCCTCCATCAGATCCCTTCTAAGAGCCCAGTTGAACTTCATATTGATACTAGACTAAGCTTCTCAACTCACCCTTCCTCCCTGTGAACAACTCAGCTACAAAATAAGCAAATTCTGCTCATTCTCTGAAAGAAAGTGACTTAGCATGAGCTGAGTAGCTACTAAATGCAGGCACTAGGCTAGGCTTCTTACAAACAGGATTCCATTTAATCCTCACAACCTGTTGTGAGGTAGATATTATGATCTATCCTTGCAGATAAGATGCTAAAGCTCAAAATGTCAAACTAATGATAAATGGCAGAGACTCCTCCATTGAAATTTTATCACATTCTAAAGTTTGCATCATTATTGACTAACTTCCACCTTATTGCCTTGGTATTCACCATGATTTTACAGGATTCCTTTAAAAATGTACAAAAATAATCAAACAAACAAGAAAAAAAACAAGGGGGTAGGGGGAAGCTTCTATTCTCCATCCCCAATGTCAACCTAAAGAGAAGGACTTCCATGGAACTTTCTAGGAAAATCCCTTGACAAAAATGATAACTTTCAGATGATGTCTTTCTTAGAACTATTTATCTGATATTAATGATTGTCTCCTAGATTTTATATGTGGATTTTACTATTGATAGATTTCAGAGCAGAAACTTACCAGCATTACCTGTGTGTGAAATCAAAGATGATAAATAAGAACCCCTATTATCTACGGGGCACACAGATGTCTGGTGTGGTACTCTTAAATTGTTAAGTATTTTTTTAAGCACTAATACTGTAAACAGTACTATTCAAGACACTGAGAAAGGAAAGAGCATGTTTGTCCCCCAAAAATTACATCTATCTGGAGAAATAAGAGGAAAAGGGGAACAAGATAATGCATTGTCTTTAGTTAGGAACGTCTTTATAAAACAAAACAAACAAAACCTCAAAACTTTCTGTGGTCCTGCTTCCCCTCCTGTGCAATGAAAATATCGTGAATACAATGCCATAATAGATGTAAAAACTCGTTACATGCATGCCCACTGATGAGGATCAAGGCTGCCCCAGGAAGAGAAGCCCAAGGCATCCTGACCTACATACCGATTGATTGATATCGTCCTGGGGCAGGGTGGTGTGGAGGGTGGGGGGAGGTGGGAAGCACAGGACGTCTTGACGTGATTCAATCTGATTCATATCCAAAGTTATAGGACCACCCAATAACCAGACCTGACCTGCATTGATACCATTTTAATGATTTTTTTCATGATCTTTCCTTTGTCTTGTAAAGAAATAACTCATATACCTATGCTTTATAAATTTAGCCCTACCCTCAACCCATTGCAGCTCTTCACTGACCATCCGTCCTGTCCCCATGCTGCAGCTCTTCTCTGCCCATGGGTCCTGTCCC
>NC_060272.1:29914981-29983438 GCF_021613505.1 Equus quagga
ATGCTGCAGCTCTTCTCTGCCCATGGGTCCTGTCCCCATGCTGCAGCCCTTCACTGCCCAAGGGTCCTGTCCCCATGCTATTCTCTAAATAAAGGAGCACTATTACCAGACCTTGAGAGTCCAAGAAATCTTTCTTTTGACTCCTCAGCTCACCGAGCCCGCATCACCCACAACAACCCCCACAAAATGTGTTCACCTCCAAGCCACCCCCTCAATACTATCATATAAATGACCATTTTGGGTTTACAAACCCTCTCTCTGCTTCAGCAATGTGTATTTTCTTCAGCAGTTATAACTTGTTTGTCTAGACTAGTCTTATCAAAAATTTAAGGATGAGATGAGCACGAGTTTGGTTGCAGGGTACAAAGAAGGCATTTAACAAATAATTATAGTACCTGACTTATGATCTGTATCAGCATTAAAGCAAGGCTTGGTCTCTCCAAATTAGATAATGCGCTCAATTCAAACAAAAAATTTTAGCTCTAAGTCAAAATCTGCTATGGTAGCAGGAGCCCTGAGTTTCATTTGTGAAGTGGTGGACTTCCTTCTGTGTCCCTTGATTGTCTTACAATAGGACAGTAAGGCATCTTCCTAGTCTGTAGTTCTGTTTCTAACCACTGAGGTAGCATCATGCTTACACATTCAGATTTTAGTTGGAGAATGTTGCACATTGCTGGTGGCTCCGCCTACATTATTGCTTTCAGGATACCCACGTTTCTGGATATCAAAAGCTTCAGCAATCTAGGAAAAGACTTGCTTGGCCATTGATCTCATAATCTTTACAAAAAGCTATGGCAAGGCTCTGCTGTTAATTACTAGATAAGGTAGAGCTAATTAGAAAATAAGACTCAAGCTTCCAGCCAAACTCACCTCCCAAGTCAAAACTCAGCCAAGTGTCAATGCAGTAAAACATGATTTGCATTGAGCTGAAAGTAGTGACCAAAAGAAAAAAAGGAAATGCCCTAGTCAGCTAATGTGGACCTTTTTTTTTTTTAAAATAAAAGTCTACTAGCAAATTATTCAATGTCACAAGCTCTCTACCGTTCTTTTGTCAGACATAGGCCTTAGTGAAACCAATATCTAATTTTATCATTATACCTTATAAAAGGAAATTCAATACCTTTTTTTTTTAATACTGGGGAACTCTTGATTGCAAAGCTCTGTTATTTGGTGAGGGGTAGTCTCTAGAAGGCAAAGAGTTAAAGACGTCACTTTAAATGACAAAAGCTAAACACTTTACCCCACTCTCAGTCTCTCATCTATTCATCCTTTTCAATGTGAACGATTTCAGCTTTCTAAGCTCTTCAGCTACCTGCCCCTAATTTGTATTCCTAGGGAGAGGCCTGGCTGGTTATTTTGCATTTGTGTGTTAATGTTGATGAGCTTCCTTCTCTGGGGGAGGGGAGGGGAGAGGAGGAAACCACAGAGCTGGAGTGGGGGTGGGAGGGAAGGTGCTGGGTTTGCCGAGAGAGTCATGCTGAATTTTAACCTTGAATGCCTCTTACAGGGCTTCTAACAAAGCCTTCCTGATTTGCAGAAATAAGACACCCTGTTAAAACTCCTGTGTATACATACATTTGAACCAAATGGGTTAGCCAAAAGCGAAATGTGGATTTAGGGAAATTATTTAGTTATTATAATAATAACTAAAGAATAATAATGTTTGAGACCTTCAAAGCATATGAATGCCTCAGGAAAGCTCTTATAAGTCATGAAAGGGATAGATTTACTGCTTTGGGGTGGGGGTGGAGGAAAGAAGGAGAAAAGGAAAATGTTAAATGTTTTTCCAAAATAAAGGAAGAGTTGCTTTTCCTCTGTTATTAGTAGAATATGGGAAACAAAACGTTCACAGAAAATCATTTTAATTAAAATAATCATATCAGACATTTTTGTAGATTACAATATTAATGACCTGATTTGGTTTGACTCCGTGTTTCATTCTGTTTCTAAGGGCAAAATTCAGTCAGGATAAATGAATGAAACACTTCTGCTATTTGTAAAACAAAATAACAGTGTAATCTCATATTTATAAAGGAGTAAACAGCAGTGCAAAGAAGACAGCTCCATAATGAATAATTAGTACGTGTAGTGTGGCTTTTAATTAAGCCAAAGAGGGTGCCAAAATGCCCCCTGGAAGGAGCGTCTGTGACCCACAGTGGAGGTGTACTTATTAACCAGCAAGCTATGGGAAAATTTTATTTTTCTTCCAGCTTTATCCAAACTCAAAATTCTAATGAAGTCATAGAATGCCACTGGCTTTGCTTGATCACTAGTCGTTAGAGGTTGTTGTGTGGCCCTCTTAAAAAATGAGAGTAAATCATATTATTAAACAAAAAAAGAATTTAAGATGCCATCTTGGTAACATTTTCTGAGGGAGAATGCAAATGAATCTTGGGAGAAACGCATTTGTTCAGGATATTGCAAATTAGCGAACAGAGTGGTGAAGTGAAAGATCAGAAATCAGAGATCAATGTTCAAAGTTTGCATCTAGGACAGACCCCTCAAATAAACGTAGACTCTGTGACTTGGCGGGTCCTTGAACTCTATGTCTCAATTCTTTTATTTCTAAAACTAGCCTACTTCTAAAAGACAGAGTAACAAAAATGTGAAAAAAAAGATTTAAATAACTTTAAAAATATCAAAAAGGGGAATGTTGTCTTCCTACTAATAGTGCAAATAGTTGTTGGTTGATTTACTCCCATTTTCTCTGCAGTTTTACTAATTTAATATAATATCTGCCCTGCCTTGCTGTGTTTATTTTCATCCTAGAAACATGTTAATGGACTCATCTTGCGATACCAGTCAACTGTAGACGACCAATGCAGGAATTCACAGTAAATGAAAACAGATAATGCTTAGGTCTAAAATCTCTGGTTGACCTAACAAACATGGTCTTCAAGAACACCAGAAAGAAATGTGCTTCTTATCTGATTGTCCCAGTCTGCTCTGGAACGAGTCTAGGCAATACTCTGAAATGGATTTTCCCTATCAGATCAAGCCAAGAGTCTGGCATTTGGTCCTTTCCTCCATTGAAAGACCTGAAAACTGACCATTCTGTTCATTTATTTATTCCATTATTCATTTTGTAAATACTTGTTAACACATTTTGTGCCAGGTACTATGTCAGAAAGATCTATATCTTTGTGGCATTGCAATCAAGTAGAGGAGACACATTCGTAATACCATTACAGAGTAAGTAATAAGCAAAACATTAGGTGTGTGCACAAGAAATTAAGAGGAAGTTTAGAGGATAGCTCATGAAAGAACAAAAATAAAACAAATCAGAACTCTGAAGATGACAGAGAAAGTTTGACAAAGAACATTCTGATGCTTGCAGCCAGACATTCCAGTATGTCAGTTCTGATTCTTGGTAATATACAATCTCACCCCAAGAACAAAAATATTAGAGGAAATAGCAAAGATAGAGAATAGCTTTTTTCATTAAAATAATTGTTAGTAACCATCTTAGAGACAGTTTATATTATTTGAAGCGCTTTCATGAAAACGAGCTATTTCGCTTTCCTAACACAACCCTTGGTCAGGGTTGAACTAACAACAAAGGTGGTTTGTATGTACTTCTCAGGCCTCATCCACGAGAGAATGCAGCTATCAAAGAGTGCTTATGGTAAATGGTGTGGTCAAACTACGGGTTGAATTTACTGTCCTTTAACAAGGAGAAAAACACTTAACAACATGAATATTTTAAATTGCAATTCAGTGTATTTGAATAAACAGAACAACCATGTCCAGTGTTTTTTTGCCGACCTTTCTATCCCCATAGCAAGGTTCAGTCTTACATTAACTTTTGTTTACAGATTATAATAGCCTTTCAAATACACTCCCGCTTCCTTTCTCTTTCCCACTGCAGTGTACCCTTCTCACTGCTGCCTGCATTATCTTTAAAAATAACAAACACAACAACACTCCCCTCTTCACAAACCTCAGCAGGATCCCTGCAGCCAATAAAATCAATCCGTAATCCCTTTGCACCAAGGAGGCCTTCCCACCCTCAGTCTGCCTATCCCCAGCCTCAGCTCCTGAACCTCACCACCTCCTTAAAGCTCAACTCCTGTGCTCGTTATAATCCCTTTTCTTTCAGGACCCATGACTTTAAACAGGTGATTTTTCTCATTGGAAATGCAGCCCCCACATTTCTCCCTCTACCGCATCACTTCTAGGAGGCTTTCCTCAACCCCCTCATCCTTGCTGGTTGCATTTTCCTCAAGTTTGCACGTACTTTGAACACGATTCTATCAGAGAATTAGCTTATAGTGTTGCAAGTACTTGCTTACATGTGTGGGATAATGAAAAAATATATCTGGTCTTTGTCCAGTTTCCAGGCACAGAGATTTAAAAGCCCTGGGAATTTCCTGAGTGATAGGAGTGACTTCTGTTATTCATAAGGAGCCCCTTTCATCAGAGCTGAATTTACGCCAATGAGGTGACTCAAGGTGGACCTTTAGATCACTTCAAGGGACTTTCTGGCCATACCAGTAACACCAAGCATGTGATTAGAGGGTTAGAGCTTTCAGCCTTACCCTCAAACTTCTGGGAGGGAAGTGGAACTGGGGTTTGAGTTCAATCATACCTACTTAATGAAACTTTGAGTATTCAAACTCAGTAGAACGTCCTGCTTGGTGAAAGCTTGGATGCCGGGTGAGTGGCATGCTATTGCCACACTGTTTACTACAGCGGCTGCACTGTTTCACAGTCCTACCAACAGCGTACTAGGGTTCCAATTTCTCTATATCCTTGACAACACTTTTTTTTATTATAGCCATCCTAGCAGGTATGAAAATGTATCTCGTCGTGGTTTTGATCTGCATTTCCCTAAAGATTAGTGACATTGACCGCCTTTTCATGCACTCATTAGCCATTTGTATATCTTCTTTGGAAATTGTCTATTCAAATTATTTACCCATTTTAAAATTGGGTTTTTTTTGTTGTTGAGTTGTAGGAGTTCCTTATATTGTCTAGATATTAAACCCTTATCAGATATATGAGTTGCAAATGTTTTCTCCCATTCTCTGGGTGATGTTTTCACTCTCCTGTCATCTGTACATTTGGTGTCATGTTTAAGAAACCATTACCAAACCCAAGACCATGAAGATTTGTCCCAATGTTTTCTTCTAACAGTTTTACAGTTTTAGTTCTTAAATTTGTCTCTGATTCATTTTGAGTTAATTTTTCATATGGTATAAGGATCCAACTTTGTTTTACTTTTCATGTGGATATCCAGTTTTTCCAGCACCATTTGTTGAAGAGACTATTCTTTCACCATTAAGTGGTCTTGGCACTACCGTTTAGGATCAATTGATAGCTGATATATAGTTTGATTTCTGGACTCTCAATTCTATTCCATTGGTCTATATGTCTATCTTTATTCCTTTACCATACTGTTTTGATTATTACAGCTTTGTAGTAAGTTTTGAAATTGGGAGGAGTGAGTCCTCCAGCTTTGTCCTTCTTTTTCAAGATTGTTTTGCTTATTCTGGTCTCTTGAAGTTCCATATGAATTTTAGGATGCATTTTTTCATTTCTGCAAAAACAGTATTGGGATTTTGATAGGCATGGCATTGAATCTGTATATCTATTTGGGTATCATGTTAACGATATTGTCTTCCCATCCATAAACATGGGATGTCTTTCCATTTATCTAGGTCTTCTTTAATTTCTTTCAGAAATGTTTTATAGTTTTCAGTGTATTTGTCTTGATCCTTCTTAGCTAAATTTACTCCTGAGTATTTTATTCTTATTGATGCTATTGAATACGGAATTTTTAAAAGAATTTCCTTTTTTCGATTGTTCATTGCTAGTGTGCTAAATGCTGATTTTTGCATGTTGATTTTATATCCTTCAAAACTTTGCTGAATTTGTTTATTAGCTCTCACTTTTTTTGGTAGATTCTTTGCGTTTTCTACACATAAGATAAAATCATGTACAAACAGGCACAGTTTTACTTCCTTTCCAATTTCCAAATCTTTTGTTTATTTTTCTTGACTAGTTCCTCTGGTAGCTGTGTACTTTAAAAAATAATTGTCATATCTCATTGACGGATTGTACCTATTATCAATACATAATTTCATTCCCTGTCTCAATATTTTTTGGTTTAAAATCTATTTTGTCTGATAATAACGTAGACACATCCACTCTATTTTGGTTACTATATGCATGGAACATTATTTTCCATTCTTTTACTTTCAATCTCTTTGTGTTTTTGTATCCAAAGTGAGTCTCTTATAAATAGTATATAGGACAGCAGTGTATAGACTATATATATATTTTTAATGTGCATTCTGCCAATTTCTCTCTTTTAATTGGATAGTTTAATCTATGTACATTTAAAATAATTGCTGATAAGGAAGTGTTTACATCTGCCATTTAGTTTTTTTCTGTACGTCTTACATATATTTTTTGCTTAGTTCCTCCATTACTGACTTTTTTAATGTTTAGTTGATTTTTTGAAATGTGTCATTTTTATTTCCTTCCTTCCTTTTTAGGTATATTTTTGAAGTTATTTTCTTAGTGATTACCTTGAGGATTATAATTAACATCTTAAACTTATAACAACCTATTTTGAATAATACTTTCAATAGTACGTAACACTCTTACCTTCCTTATCTCTGCCCCTCCCTTTATGTTGTTATTGTCATGGATTATATGCTAATATGTTGTGTGGCTATTAACATAGACTTATAATTATTGTTTTATGCATTTGTCTTTTAAGTCATAAAGAAAAAAAAGAGAAGTTACAGACCAAAAGTAAAATAATACAGGCTTTTATATTTACCTAGGTAGTTACTTTTACCAGTCTTCCATATATTGTCATATGGCTTTGAGTTACTGTCTGGCATCCTTTGATTTCAACCTGAAGAATTATCTTTAGCATTTCTTGCAGGACAGGTCTACTAGTAACAAGCTCCTTTAATTTGTCTCTCTAAGAATGTCTTCATTTCTCCTTTCTTCCTGAAGCACAGTATTGCCAGATATAGAATTCTTGGTCGACAGTTTATGTTCTTTCAGCACTTTAAATATGTCCTTCCACTGCCTTCTGGCCTCCATGAGTTCTGATGGGAAATCAGCTGTTAATTTTATTGAATATCCCTTTTACATGATGAATCACTTCTCTCTTGCTGCTTTCAAGATATTCTTTGTTTTCATCTTTTTAACAATTTTGACTATAATTGATGTCTTGATGTAGATCTTTTTGAGTTTATCCTGCTGGAAGTTTGTTCAGTTTCTTGGAATATAAATGTCTTTCATCACCTTTGGGAAGTTCTAGTGTTTATTTCTTCAAATATTTTTTCAGCCCCTTTCTCAATTCTTCTTCTAGGAGTCCCATGATATATATGTTGGTACATTTGATTGTTTCCTACAGGTCTCTCATGATTGTTCATTTTCCTTCATTCCTTCTGTTCCTCAGACTGGGTAATTTCAATTTCTTATCTTCAAGTTTGCTGATTCTTTCTCCTGCTTGTTCAAATCTACTGTTAAACTCCTCTAGTGGATTTTTTATTTTAGCTATTGTATTTTTCTGCTCCAGAATATCTAATTAATTCCTTCTTATAATTTCTGTCTCTTTATTGACATTCCCCATTTGTTTATATATTGTTTTCCCAATTTCCTTTCGTTCTTTTTCTGCAGTTTTATTTAACTAAACTAAACATACTTGAGATAGTCAACAAGTTTTTGACTAATTCCAATTGTAATTCCAATCTCTGGGCCTCCTCAAGGATAGTTTCTGTCAAATTAATGTGTTAATTCTGGAAATCAGATTTTCTCTCTCCTCAGAGATTGCTTTTGTTCTCTGTTGAGAGCTACTGTTGCCCATTTATACAGTGACTTTTCTTAACTGTTTTCACAAGGTCTGTATTTCTTAACATATGTGTTGACAAAACATTCAGTTCCATTATCTCTACAGTCAGTCTGTGGTCTATTTCCTTAAGTATCTGAATTTATTTAAAAAGTGTGTATGTCTCAATCTTCCAGTAGAAGTTGTTGCTGGGGACACTGCTGCAATCTGAGGGGGTCAAAACAAAGGCAAAGGTCGGTCCCTCAGGGAACTGCCAGATCATCCAAAAGACACAAACCTAAATTCATGGAGGACAAGGTCCTTACTGCCCATCCTGGCACCAGCCACTTGCTTGAAGAGTATCAGCTGCCATCCCCAAGGCCAAGAGGGCCTGAGGAATGGGGGATGGTAGCTGATTCACACAGGTCACTCTTTTAACAAAGTTCAGCAGCCTCTCCCTCTATCAAGTATTCCTCTGGTTGTTGTAAGTGTCTGGTCATGTTCAGAAGTTCCAAAATAAGTGATTCTGATAGTTTTTTTTTCCAGCTTAATCATTCTTTTGGTGAAGAGACTGACCCCTGGAGCTTCCTGCTCTCACATTTTCTATGACATTGCTCAATGTATAGCATCTAAAATGTGCTTTTTACTATAATCTTAGGGTGAGTAAATTTGTTTTAATTGAGGTACATTGTGTGTGTTTGTGTGTGTGTGTGTGTGTATTTCCCCAAATACCTGACCATTTTAATTTCCAACACTTTTTATAGACCAATTCATCTGAGAATCTTCAACTCTGCTAAGTTTTAATAAAAGTAAAAATAAATTCTTCTTATAAACTCTAAGATTATTAAAGTAATTTTCCTAACAATTATTAAAAGTGCTATTTTAACTGAATAATATGGATGTATTTCCTTTTATAAATCATTCTTCATAAATAGAAACAACAAGCTTCGTTACCATTTTTGTTTGCTTATACTGTGGTTTGAATCAGTCAAAACATTAATGAGATTAAAATATATTTCAATCTTATTGCTGATACAGGTTAAAAGATTTCCTGTTTAGCATTCATTAGCTATGCAAATCGTGTCACATATCAGTGGAAATTTTGTATTGAATACTAGATTTATTAAATTTTAGACAGCTATGAGCAGATTTATTTGGTTTGAAGCTATATATGTGTATTGAAAGCATATGACAGATTTTGATAGATTGGGGACCAGAGTTAACAAATCTTTATTAGTACTGTTTGTATGTGTCTGTTAAAGCAAAAATATGACAATGCTTGACTTTTTTGTAACTTCGTACCTTGGGGGTGATCTTACATGCTCTAATGTGTGATGTGGAAGGAACAGAGAGAGATATGAAGGGAAACTCTCTTATAACCCTAGATAGGATTGGGCTCAGGTGTCTCAGCAAGTGAGAAAATAGTGGCTTTAAAATTATAATGACTCCCATGTCATCCCTGGTTCCTTCACAGGCAATATGAGAATTCTTGTCCCTCATAGCAGCATGTGTTAAAGGACAAAATAGGATATATAGAGATATATATATATTTACATGTAAACCAGTAGTTTGGTTATGAAGTTCTCATTATTTGTTTTGCATTTTGATAAAGATTGAAAGAAGTTTAATTTCATAGCTCCTGCTGTTTGCTCATTTACTCAATTATTCAATCATTCATTAAAAATTTATTAAAAGCCTATTGTGCTTCAGGCAGTAGGGATACAAAGATGAATACAATGTGGTCCTTGAAACTTCTAAATTAGTTGGGAACACAAAGTGGCATAAATGAAATAATTAGCTAATATGATAGTATTGGAGGCCAACTTAGAAGTGGTGCCTTTCTATGTATGGAGCAGAGCTTGACAGCAAAGGAATCCATCCTTTATGTAGGCAGAGCCTGAGCTATTTATGAGACTAAAAGGGTGAATGCTTCAGCATTTTCTATAAAGAATAAAATAGAATTTGTCCTGCTCATTAAGCATGAATCTGCTTGATGCCTTATAGAATCTACTCAAAGAGAAAGGTCTCATGTCCTGGAAAAGAGAGGTGACTGGGCAGGACAGAATCACCGGGAACAGAATTCTCCAACTGGATTTATTTTGATTAGGGTATCTCAGAAATCAGGGGGAAATGAATTACTTAATCCTCTCTCTCTTTTCCTGGGCAGGTAAGTTCAGTAGCAGCTGTTACCCATCAGGCCAGGAGCAAATACTTATAAATGAAATCATTATGTGGTTAAGTGTAATAGGTTCATTCTTCTCCTTGCCCATGTCAGTGCATAAGAACCAGACCCTAGTGTGTGGAAGGCTTCCTGCAAGAGAAAGACCTGACGAGGATGTGGGAGCCCAGGCAGGGTGAGGAAGGTGTTCATTTGTGGGGTGGCTTGGGGTGTCAGTGCCCAGGAAGAGTATTCACTCAGGGCCAGCCAGCTTTTTTAGCCCAATGGGGTGATGACAGCATGTACAAGGTGGTGGTGGGAGGGAGTCAGTCAGCTTGGTGTAGGGTGTAGAGTCCAAGCAAAGTGATGAAATTGTCCATGTGGAGAAAAGGCCTGAGGGGGTTTTGGAGCTGAAGCAGATGAGGAGGGCTTCTAGATGTGTTGATGTCCCAGAGAGGAGTACTTTATCCTGATAAGAGTGAAAGGGTGGTTAGAGCAGTGATGGGAGCTCGGTTACATTCTGTGTGATTGATCAAATATATAAACACATGGAGAACATGAAATAGGCTCTTACTTTCTGACAAAGAAGTTACAAATAAGGGAAGGGAGAAACTTACAGTTAACTCTATGATGTCGGATTGGAACAGGGGGTATTGGTGTGAACTCATGGATTTCAATGTAGAGAGAGAGAAATAAAAATTGATGTTAATGTGTACGTATACGCATACATAAATTCTCTAGCTCTCTGCAATGGCCTGGGAACAACGCTCCAACAGCAATGAGTACATCTAGCACCCAAATCTGGGCTTCTAAATATCATTCTCTACACAAAGGAACTAGAGAACCTTGAAGAAACGGCTGATTCTAGGGCCTTTGTTCCAGAAAGCAACTGTACCAGGAAGTAGTGATTGAAAAATGAAGTTAACGTATCAAACGGGCATAGCAGCCAGGTTAAATGGGCTCCCACTAGCCGAAACAAAGATAAAAAATAAATAATGGTAGTAATGGATTATAAATCCTTGAATAAAATAGAACTCTATGAGATGATACTGATTGAAATTAATAAATGAATAAACTGAAAGTTCAGTGAGGAATAGGATATTTCAAATCTCTCCTACAAAATACATTTAATTATAAAGCAACAGGAAAATCTGTCAGACACCACCTTAATCAAGAGATTAAAATGAACATCATCCTGTGCTACCGGATACGGTGCAATGAGAAGAACACAAAAGCATTACTTTTGTGATATGCCTGTCAAAGATGCATAACTTGAATCTAATAAAGAGAAAACAACAGAAAAATGGAAATTGAGGGATATTCTACAAAACAACTGGCCTATAATTTTCAAAAGTCTTGAAAATTAAGCCAAGATTGAGGAAGTGTTCCTGGATGGAAATTAAAGAGATATCACATCTAAATGAAATGTGTGATTCTGAACTGGATCCATTTCTCATACAGGATATTATTGGGTTGATTGGCAAATGTTGAATGGGGTCTGAGGATTAGACGGTGGTAATGTATCAACGTTTACTTCCTAATTTTGATGAATGTATTGCGCTTAAGCAAGAGACTGTCCTTATTTGCACAAAATATACACCTAAGTATTTGGTGGTGAGGGGGCATCAGATCAGCTACTTCCTTTCAAATGGTTCAGGAAAAAAAAGTTTTTCGTTCAAACTTTTATATATGTTTGAAATTCCTTCAAAATGAAATCATATTTTATATTGCTCAAAATAAGAAAATCTTGGACCCTGTTTTGAAGTCGTCTTGGCTCAAATCTCAGCTCCACCTGTGTGAGCTTGGGTAAATCCTGTAACCTCTCTGAGCCGCTGTTGCTTCTCTGTGAAAGGGTTGTAACAATAGTAACTTCTTAAAGGGATTGCCTTAAAGTTTAAATGAAAAAAGTTTTCATACTGTCTCTGGCTCTTAGGAAATTTTATTATTCTTCATTAGAGGTTATTTTTTCCTTATTCATTTTTATGGATTATAATAAAGGGCTTAATTACCTCATGTGTAAATGTCTATAAATTAGAATGCATGTCGAGTGCAATTTTTCATATTGAAAGACGAAGTATTATACCTTCTTTAATCACTTAATAAAGAATCTTCTCTCATGTTCAATTTTGAATCCAAGATATGTTTCCGTTCAAATCTAACTGATAAATAATATAATTTAGTTTAACCATGTTGTGGTTTCATGTATTCTAAATGCCTCTATAATGACACTGTTGGATGCCACCACGTTCCAGTGGTGGAAATGTCCGTGTATAAATACACGTATGCTTTTACTGTCAGAAATATCCAAACATTATGGATGTCACAGTGTCAGAATCTATGTCCAAATTAACAACAAAAGATGACAAAATAAATTTTCACATTCATAAGATTGCAGCTGCAATTGAGAAAATTCAGCACAATGAGGAGGAAAGAGGGTTTTAGTTTTTTATTGCTGCCCCCGACAAATTACCGCAAACTTGGCTTAAACCCAAATCTATTTATTACTCACGGTTCTGTGGATACAGATCTGGGTGTGCTCAGCTCCTTCTTCAAGGTCTCACAAGGCTGAAGTCAAGTTTATCTCCTGGGTTGGACCCTTATTTGGAGGTTCTCTGCGAGAATCCCCTTCTAAGCTCGTTCAGGTTGTTTGCAGAATCCAGTTCCTAGCACGGATGGGACTGAGGTTCCTGTTTCCTTGAGGGCTGTTGGCTGCAGGTTACCCTCAGTTCCTTGAGACCACCCTCATTCCTTCTCCTGTAGCTCCCTCCATCTTCAAACCAACAATGGTAGGTCAAGTCCTTTTCAAACTTCGAATTTCTCTTACTTCCTCTTCTGCCACATCTAGAGAAAATCCTTTGCTTTTTAAGGGTTTGTATGATTAGGTCAGGCCCACTTAGATAATCTCCCTTTTTTAAAGCCTGTTGTACCAGTAACATAACAAAATCATGAGCATGACGTCTCATCACATTCATAGGTTCCAGCGACTAGAGTGTGGAATCTTGGGGACCATACCTAGAAATTCAGCCTATTGACATAATTTATTCTGAGTATGGTTCACATAGAGCGGGGAACACAAGTAATGTCTTATTCTGTAAAATAATATTTAATTTTTGACACTCAATTTAGAGGCATATTTCCTTGAAATGTTGGCAGCATAGGTATATATATATATACAAATTGTAAGTTCAGAACGAAACATTGAACCACTATGAAGAGAAACATCCTCAATGTTACTTTTCTTGTGTATAAATGCAGCAGAGGTAATTTTAAGGCATTTGAAATTATATACTACATATATATATATGCTTCTACGGACAATACAAGTTATTTCAATTTTAACTTAGAAATTTAGGTTTAGTTAAAACAGGAACTTTATAGTATTAAATATTGAACGTCTTTCTTTCACACCCTCTCTGCTTCCCATTCTTAATTGCCAAATTGGCCAAAATACTATGCCTATTTTACATAGATCTAGAAGTCGGTGGGAGAAAAGACCGATGGCTTACTGGAGAAGCATTTAAGGTGATTCTGGAGTTACCATCATCATGGTTTTCCATACCAATTTTGTCTTTGTTACCACGTTGAAGAAAGTTTTGAAACATTTCAGAGAATTGTAGATTAGAAAGTGAAAAAATGATAGCAACTAAAGTGGGCAATTACAGATGCATGGAGCAGCACAAAAACGGTCCTCAATATAAACAATAACCTGCAAGTCTAGGGCTTTCATGCACACCCCCTCCCCCAAGGAGTGCCTGAATCTGGGCACCCCTTCCCCCATGGTTCTATAGCTCAGAGGCTTGGCTTAGGTGGGGTTGGAAATGCCCTAGAATGGCTCTTTGTTGATTTTCCCTCTGCTAGAGCCTAGTGTGGCTGTGAAGCAAAGTGCTATTGAATTTGCTCACTCAGGCAGAACACTCAACAGGAAGGAAGGAAGCGGCCATTCTTTCTGGTCCTATTGTCTGACCACCCGGTTTAAGCAATCAAACAGCTCTGTGGCCATAGCTGGGTGCTTACAAGCCTGTCTGTTTTTTTTTTTTTTTCCCTCTGGTGGGCACTGGGGAAGGGGGCAGGGTTGGCTGGAAACTGGCTCTTTAAGGTTTTCACTTATTTTTGATACAGTCTGATGGCGTCTTTTCATGACTTACTCTCAGGCACCCATTTTCCAACAGCAAAGTGAAGGGAGGGTCAGAGTGGTAAGAATATACACATTTTGGAAGAGGATTTGCTATATATTGGCCTTTCTCTATGGATGTATTGTGAAAATAGGAAGAAGTAAACATTTTATATCACTAATAAATTTTGAAATTAGTTATCTTTTTTGAGTGATAATGTTTAATGTGCCTGTAACCTCTGTTTTTGGACAAGTCATTTAGCCTCTCTGCACTTCAGTTTTACTTTCTTTCTTTTTTTTTTTTTGAGGAAGATTATCCCTGAGCTAACTTCTGCCAGTCCTCCTCTTTTTGCTGAGGAAGCCTGGCCCTGAGCTAATATTCATGCCCATCTTCCTCTACTTTTTTATAGGTGGGACGCCTACCACAGCATGGCGTACCAAGCGGTGCCATGTCTGCACCCAGGATCCGAACCAGTGAACCCAGGGCAACCAAGAAGCGGAACGTGTGAACTTAACCACCACGCCACCGGGCCGGCCCCATGCTTTCTTTTTTAATTAGTAGAATAAGGATAATGACCCAACTTGCTTATTTCACAAGGTTAGTATAATAATCAAATGTGTGAAGAACTACTTAGAAAAGTATTGCGTTATCCTAACATACAACATTAGAATTTTCCTAAGGGAAAAATGCCACCAATTAAAATAAGTAACCAAAATGAGAAAGAAAACAATAAAAGCTAAGAGTTACTCAATAAAAATAATAAATTCAGTCATTGACATATCTGTTTCTAAATTGTTGATGGTTACCTTCAAAGTCTGAAAATTTCCTCCAAAAAACTATAGTTCTGGGAACCAGTTAGTAGAAATCTATACTTGGCAGCAAAATACTAGTAGGGTGTGACAATTATTTTTCTAAGCATAATTCTCAATTTCTAAGTGCAGTTTTAAAACACACATTAAAAAACCAAAACCTCATGTGATTATTTTTCTTTTAATATGAATTTTAGGGGAAATGAAAATTTAAAAATCAAATCAAATTTGAAGAGTAATTATAGTGAAATTTTGTGGGGGAAATGGTGCCTTCATTAAAATGAGCTTTAAATTAACTTTTTTTTTTTATGAGTCCTAAGAAACTATAACGATTACAGTCATATATTTTTTTTCTTTTTAAAGATTTTATTTTTTTCCTTTTTCTCCACAAAACCCCCTGGTACATAGTTGTATATTCTTCATTGTGGGTCCTTCTAGTTGTGGCATGTGGAACGCTGCCTCAGCGTGGCTTGACAGCAGTCCCATGTCCGTGCCCAGGATTCAAACCAACGAAACACTGGGCCGCCTGCTGCGGAGCGCGCGAACTTAACCACTCGGCCACGGGGCCAGCCCCTACAGTTATATTTTATAAAATTCAGAAGTCACGAGGAGTTTAAACTACCCTGGGTTATTTGGGGACTTTCTGATAGTCTCTGAGGAAACTATGCCGTAATTTTCAATAAGTAATAACTTTTCAACGTTTAAGTGTAGAGAATGGCAGTAGCTTTTGAAGAGTGAGGCAGTCATCAGGGCTGGATAATGTTCTCTAAGGAACACAGTCAAGGAAATATTTTCACTTGGTCTGAATGGATTTTTCCTTTCTAGGGACCCAATGTCAGGGGACACCTACGACTAGCTTGTTAACCTAGATTCCTAGGGTCTAGAGTAGAACTCAGAGGGGCATATTGAGATACTATCTGCTGATTTTGGAGCCTTCCCTCTTTGATTTGCCACTTTAAGAAGCTGGGTAACAATGCCAGGCACTTCTTCTTGGCCGTGCCCACTATTCTTCTCAACAGCAATTCAGTATTTGGCATCGTCAGTGTAATTTTCCCTGGTAGAAGTCAAAAGCAATTCTTCCTTAGGAAAAGATTGAGGACCCTTGAGTGGCAAATCTGTTTCATCCAGCTCCTTAAGGATATCCAGGTTATAAAGGTAGGGCTGTCAGAACCGTGATGGGAGCTCTCAAAAGCCGAGAGACGTCTAGGCATTACAAGAGACCAGTAATTGCTCAAATGTGGGTTAGGCTTAGATATTCCCCATGCTATGGTGTATAGGGGGGCTTGGAGAGAACTCAGCCCTTGAAAACCCATCTACCCAGTTAACCCAGTGTCAAAACTTTGGAGTTATGAGGTATTCTTCTGGGTTAAGTCATTCTTTTGGGTTAAAGTCGCTTCTTTTTTGGAATGAATCTGTTTCTCAGGCTCTCTTCTTAGAGGTGGATCAATATGAAACACCAGAGCTGCACAGAGTAATGAAATACAGTTGTGCTGAAAAGGGAGAAAAGTCACGGGAGAGAGGCGAGGGATGCTGAAAACGAGATCTTTCTTCTTTTACATTTTTGTCTATGGTCCCTCATCTAAAGCTGTATTCCCTGAAATTTTAGGTGGGAAAAATAGAGAGGAAAGGTGATTAGACTAAGAATCTAGAGAGCTCAGACAAAGCTCCTGCATTTCCACCAAATAGCGACCTGAGGCATGTAATTCAAATTCTCAATGCAATTTCCTCTTCTGTTAAATGAGAGCCTTGGATCAAATGCTTTTTCGTATTGCTGCGTGATCTGATATTCTCTGGTTCCTTGGTTGTATGATTAGCAGACCTACTTACATATATTTGTTCAAAGCCAAGGCCAACTTATCCAGTTCCTTCTATGACAGAGAAGAAGAAATGACACACTGTCTTGATGCACACGGTCCTTACTGGAAGAGCCGCAGATGCTCCGGGAAGAGGTGGAACCTCTTCTCTGCCTAGCTGAGAATCTGCTCCGGGAAGAGCTGGAACCTCTTCTCTGTCTAGCACCATGTCCTTGCCATTGTAGACACACCAATGAGACACGGACTTAATTCACTAATTTACTCCAGATAAATCTACACTGCATCTGCAATCCTCAGCTCTGAAGGAAGACAAAATGAAATGCAAAGTGGATCTGCAACTGACCAAATTTCTCCTCAGAAAATTCAAACCAAGGCTGTAGAGGAGAGTCTCCTACAGTCTCTAGATCAGCAAAATCTCTTATCCACCCCACAGAACTAAACTTTCTCTGAAATTTACCAGGTCAGGCATATACTTGTCATAAAATAAAATTAAGAGAAAGATAGGTAAGTAACAGTAATAATGGTAGCTAATGCTTACACAGTGATTACTACAAAGTAGATATGTTCTAACTGCATCATATTAAAAATACATTTAATTCTCACAACTATTCCATGAGGAAGATACTATGATTATTTCCATTTAACAGATAAGAAAATTGAGGCATGGAAAGTTTAAGTGTTTGCTCAAAACTACCTTCAAGTAATAAGTAGAACCATAATGTGAATGAGGGCAGTCTAGGTGTTTCTAGAGTCCTTAACCACTACACAATTCCATTTTCCTGGGTAGATAGAGGATGTACCTATGAAAGATATGCTGCTGTTTAATTCTTTCTTAGTGGGAAGCTTACAACCTGATGGTGGCTTGCAAAATAAAAAAAATTTATGATGCCATGTTCAAGGAATATATCACGTTTAGGAGAAGACATTTGGCAGAATTGATACATCTGGTATACATCTGATAGCGACATTCCTCTGTCTGCCTATGATTGCTTTGAGATGGGACATTTAGATGCTGCTTACTGGCTATAGGTTGAAAGAGCTGCATTACTGCTTTCTAGTGTAGTGATATTTCCAATAGAATTCAGGATCTACACTGTTTGAAAAGACTTAAAAATATGAAAATGAGCCTTCTTCTCTCTTCTTCTTAACCACAGTAAAAATAGTTATCTAACCTACTCCCGTCAAAGCTGGTGATGACAGTTAAACATTATTTATTCAATATGCTACTAGACTACTGCCACTGCAAACTTTCCCCCATAATTGCAGAGGTGAAAGTGCATCTCTAAATTTTCTCTTCTTTATCCGATATGTGAAGAAAGTAGGCTAAAGCATAAAGCTATGTATATGGGTTAGAACTCTTACAGTATCGCTTTGCCACAGTGAAGTGGCGCCACACTGGATAAATGGGAAAAACAGAAGGACCACACTATTCTAGTAGGACTTTCGTTTATTAGCTGTAGAGTAAAGGCTGTTCTAGATCCACACTAATAAGGCATTAAAACACACCTAGAAAGGAGCAAACTGATTCTAAGTTACTTAACTGCATAACAGAACAAAGTACAATATTATTTAAAGAAAAAAAATCCAGCACCCAACAATGTAAAATTCACAATGTCCAGCATCCAACCAAAAAAAAAAAAAAAAAAAATAGAACTCTAGAAAATGAAGCACAAGGACTTCTGGTTTCCAGTTCCTCATGTAAGGAGCTTGGAAGTTGCCACTCCTTCCTGACAACAAGTGAAAAGCTGAACAAACTGACACGTCAACAACTCGTCTTAGATCCATTAGAGAAATGAGGTCTCAGGACAGACTGCTGCCCCCAAAATTGGAAAGACAGACAGGCAGATACAGAGTCACAATCTACCAGAGCAGAAAGGCAGAAGCAGAAATCTAACCAGGCTCAGAGAAAGGAGGGAGATTGAGTTTATTAGATGCTACTTTACATTGTTTGATTTTTTTTTACTACATATTATTAAAATTGCTACCTAACATGACTCCCCCCCCCAAATGGTACCTCCTCCTTATTTATTTTTGGTGAGGAAGATGGGCACCGATGTTAGTTCAGGGACAATCTTCCTCAAGCAAAAGAGGAAGATTGGCCCTGAGCTAACATCGGTGCCCATCTTCCACTATTTTGTTTGTGGGATGCTGCCACAGCATGACTTGATGAACAGTGTGTAGGTCTGTGCCCAGGATCCAAGCCTATGAACTCCAGGCCACCAAAGCAGAGCGTGCAAACTTAACCACTACGCCACTGGGCCAGCCCCCCAACATGATTTTTAAAGTCAGATGAAATATGCATAGTACTCTGTTTGCAGCACTGAGTCAAATCTCTTTCTCCCATGTGAGAGCTGGTTGAAATATTTCAAGAGATGTTCTGTTAAAGCTGCAAACCTCTAGTTTTCTCATCTGTATCCTCCCATTAGTGCCCCCTGGATGCACAAAATGTCAACAGCCCATTAAAAGAATGCATCAAGCACTGAATGCAGTGATTCGGATAAGACTGTTCTATTGTGCGAAGAACAGGACACATCCTCCTCCTTGGATGTGGAGGCCACAGATCAATTCAGCAGCCCAATTGACAGCAATTTCTGAATCTCTTATGACTTGGCAAGCCCATTTCCATCAAATTGCTTTATTTGCAGCTACTATGCACATGATTCATAGGAAGCCTGTTTTCATCTTATAAAACTCTTAATATGAATTGCTTTCATCTTCTATTTCTATTTCATAATAGAAAAAAAAAATATTTGAATACTTTCAGCTTTTCTTCTCATCAGTTAGTTTTACATCATCTCCCCCAAGCAACCCTCTTGCCTGGGGGCAAGAATAAATTAAATTAAAACAAATTAAATTGAAATATTGGATTGGCTGCTTTAACAGAGATAAACCAAAAAGAAAAAGTCTCCAAAGCCAGTTGCCTATCTCACATAAAATCTCAAGATGGTGGATATTTCAGGGGAATTGACTCCTCTGTTCCATGAAATTACATAAACATCCTTTCATCTCCAGTAGTGACTTCAATAATCTCTTCACTGACACTCCAACATCCCTCATCAAGTGACTTTTTACTATGTTCCTTTCCTCTATTCCCATCTCTAGCAACTTTCAACAACCAACTTCTGTGCTCTGGCCTCCATACTGCAGATCAATGCTGGAAAGTTATGAGAAAGTGTGGACTGAACTGTCAAAATTCTTCTTCTCCTCCTAAAAACCTTCCATTTATAGTTTCCATTCCATGACTACAGTTTTCTTGTTTTCCACCCCTTCTATAAGCTTTTAGTTCCCAATCCTGTTCTTCACCCAGTTGGCTGTCACTGAACATGTGTAATTGGTGCCTGTTTCTGATATTCCTAAAATTTTCAAATTCTGTTCCTTTAGCTTGCAAATTCTTTAGATTTTCAAATTCTGTTCTGTAGCTTTTCCTTTTCCTGCTTCTAATCTGCCAATGTACTGAATGTTCTTACTAAATAATGAGATAATCATAATTTTTCTACCCTTCCTCTCAAACGCTCACCCAGCAGGATCACCCACCATGTGTACATACACATGATATTTCACTGTTTATTTGCTTTTGCTGTGTGTGTTCAACTGATTCTATCCTCTCCACTAGAACAACACCATTATCAGGTATTTTATGGTCTCCAGGAGAATTCTACATGGGACACACAAGCCACAGAAGACCATATATGTGAATGTGTGACCTTTTCTGTACATTTTAATTTTTTAGCATAAGATAGTTTTCATGTTTGGTACTTCTTACCCTATATTCACGCTTTCATTTATTAACAAATATTTATTAAGTGCCTTCTATGTCAAGGAGTTGCAATAATTATTATTATTTTTTAATTAATTTATTTTTTTATTGTGGTAATATTGGTTTATAACATTATATAAATTTCAAGTGTACATTGTAATATATATCAAATTCTGTGTAGATTGTATCATGTTCACCACCCAAAGACTAATTATAATCCATCACCTCACACATATTCCTAATCACGCCTTTTGCCTTCCTCCCGCCCCTCTTCCTCCATGGTAACCACTAATCCAATCTCTGTTGCTCTGTGTTTGTTATTGTTTTTGTCTTCTCCTTATGAGTGAGATCATATGGTATTTGACTCTGTCTCTCTGACTTATTTCACTTAGCATAATACCTTTTGGGTCCACCCATGTTGTCACAAATGGCCAGATTTCATCATTTCTTATGACTGAGTAGTATTCCATTGTGTATATCTACCACACCATCTTTATCCATTTGTCCCTTATTGGGCACCTAGGTTGCTTCCAAGTCTTGGCTATTGTGAATAATGCTGCAATGAACATAGTGCATGTATCTTTATGCATTTGTGTTTTCAAGTTCTTGGGATAAATACCCCATAGTGGAATAGTGGGATCATATGGTAGATCTATTCTGAATTTTCTGAGGATACTCCATACTGCTTCCCATAGTGGCTGCACCAGTTTGCACTCCCAGCAGCAGTGAACAAGGGTTCTCTTCTCTCTACATCCTCTCCAACACTTGTTGTTTCCTGTCTTGTTAATTATAGCCATTCTGACTAGAGTGAGGTGATATCTCATTGTCGTTTTGATTTGCATTTTCCTGATAGTTAATGATATTGAACGTCATTTCATGTGCCTGTTGGCCATCTGTGTATCTTCTTTGGGGAAATCTCTGTTCAGATCTTTTTCCAATTTTTTAATTGGGTTGTTAGTTTTGTTGTTGTTGAGATGTATGAGCTCTTTGTATATTTTAGATATTAACCCCCTATTGGATATATGGTTTGCAAATATCTTCTCCCAATTGTTAGATTGTCTTTTAGTTTTGTTGATGGTTTCCTTTACTGTCCAGAAGCTTTTTAGTTTGATGTGATCCCATTTGTTTATTTTTTCTATTGTTTCCCTTGCCCGGTCAGACATGATATTTGAAAAATTGCTTCTAAGACCAATGTCGAAGAGCGTACTGCCTGTTTTCTTGTAGAAGTTTAATGGTTTCAGATCTTACATACAAGTCTTTAGTCCATTTTGAATTGATTGTTGTGCATGGTGTAAGATAATGGTCTACTTTTATTCTTTTGCATGTGCTGTCCAGTTTTCCCAACACCATTTATTGAAGAGACTCTCCTTTCTCCATTGTATGTTCTTGGCTCCCTTGTTGAAAATTAATTTTCCATGCATATGTGGGTTTATTTCTGGGCTCTCAATTCTCTTCCGTTGATCTGTGTGTCTGTTTTTTGTGCCTGTACCATGCTGTTTTGGTTACTATAGCTTTGTAGTATATTTTGAAATCAGGGAGTGTGATACCTCCAGCTTTGTTCTTTTTCCTCAGGATTCCTTTGGCTATTCGGGGTCTTTTGTTATTCCATATAAATTTTAGGATTCATTGTTCTATTTCAGTGAAAAATGTTGTTGGAACTTTAATAGGGATTGCATTGAATCTATAGATTGTTTTAGGAAGTATGGACATTTTAACTATGCTAATTCTTCCAATCCAAGTGCACAGAATATCTTTCCATTTCTTTGTGTCTTCTTGAATTTCTTTCAACAGTGCTTTATAGTTTTCAGTGTACAGATCTTTCACCTCTTTGGTTAAGTTCATTCCTAGGTATTTTATTCTTTTTGTTGCAATTGTAAATGGGATTGTATTCTTAATTTCTCTTTCTGCTAATTTGTTGTTAGTGTATAGAAATGCAACTGACTTTTGTATGTTAATTTTGTATCCTGAAACTTGATTGTTTTCATTTATTATTTCTAAAAGTTTTTAAGTGGATTCTTTAGAGTTTTCCATATATAAAATCATGTCATTTACAGATAGTGACAATTTCACTTCTTCCTTTCCAATTTGGATCCCTTTTATTTCTTTTTCTTCCCTGATTGCTCTGGCTAGGACTGGAATACTATGTTAAATAAGAATGGTGAAAGTGGGCATCCTTGTCTGGTTCATGTTCTTAGTGGGAAAGCTTTCAGTGTTTCTCCATTGAGAATGATATTAGCTGTGGGTTTGTCATATATGGCCTTTATTATGTTGAGGTATTTTCCTTCTATACCCATTTTATTTAGAGTTTTTATCATAAATGGATGCTGTATCTTGTCAAATGCTTTCTGTGCATCTATTGAGATGATCACGTGATTTTTATTCTTCATTTTGTTAATGTGATGTATCACGTTGACTGATTTGCAAATGTTGAACCATCCCTGCATCCCTGGAATAAATCCCACTTGATCATAGTCTATGATTTTTTTAATGTATTGTATTCGATTTGCTAGTATTTTGTTGAGGATTTTTGCATTGATGTTCATCTATGATATTGGCCTGTAATTTTCTTTTTTTGTGTTGTCCTTGTCTGGTTTTGGTATCAGGCTATTGTTGGCTTTGTAGAATGAATTGGGAAGCTTCCACTCCTCTTCAATCTTTTGGAACAGTTTGAGAAGGATAGGTATTAATTCGTCTTTGAATGTTTGGTAGAATTCATTAGGGAAGCCACTCGATCCTGGACTTTTATTTTTTGTGAGGCTTTTCATTACTGTTTCGATATCCTTACTGGTGATTGGTCTATTTGAATTCTGTATTTCTTCTTGATTCAGTTTTGGAAGGTTGTATGATTTTGAGAAGTTATCCATTTCTTCTAGATTATCCAATTTGTTGGCGTATAGCTGTTCATCGTTTGCTCTTATAACTTTTTGTATTTCTGAGATGTCTTTCTCCTCTTTCATTTCCGATTTTATTTATTTGAGCCTTCTCTCTGTTTTTCTTGGTGAGTCTAGCTAAAAGTTTGTCAATTTTGTTTATCTTTTCAAAGAAGCAGCTCTTGGTTTCATTAATTTTTTCTATTTTTTTTAGTCTCTATCTATTTCATTATTTCTGCTCTGACTTTTATTATTTCCTTCCTCCTGCTGAGTTTGGGCTATGTTTGTTCTTCTTTGTCCAGTTCCTTTAGGTGCACTGTTTGATTGTTTATTTGGGATTTTTCTTGTTTGTTGAGGTAGACCTGGATTGCTATAAACGTCCCTCTTAGAAATGCTTTTGCTGTATCTGATAGATTTTGGCATGTTGTATTTTCATTTTCATTTGTCTCAAGATATTTTTTCATTTCTCCTTTGATTTCTTCATTGACCCAGTCGTTGTTCAGCAGCATTTTGTTTAATCCGTATATTTGTGGCTTTTCTGATTTTCCTCCTGTAGTTGATTTCTACTTTCACACCTTTGTGGTCAGAAAAGATGCTTGGTATTATTTTGATCTTCTTAAATTTATTAAGACTTGTTTTGTGGCCTAATATGTGATCAATCCTGGGGAAAAGTTCCATGAGCATTTGAAAGGAATGTGTATTCTGTGGTTTTTGGATAGAATGGTCTATATATATCTACTAAATCCATGTAGTCTCACATGTTTTTTAAGCCCAATGTTTCCTTATTGATCTTCTGTTTGAATGATCTATCCATTGGTGTAAATGGAGTGTTAAAGTACCCTACTATTATTGTGTTATTGTCTATTCTCTAGTCTATTTCTCTGTTAATAATTGCTTTATATGTTTATGTGCTCTTTATTGGGTGCATAGATATTTACAAGTGTTATATTCTCTTGTTGCATTGTTCCCTTTATCATTATGTAGTGCCCTTCTTTGTCTCTTGTTACAGTTTTTGTTTCAAAGTCTATTTTGTCTGATATAAGTATTGCCACCCCAGCTTTCTTTTCTTTGCCATTGCATGGAGTATCTTTTTCCATCCCTTCACTTTCAGTTTGCGAATGTCTTTAGGTCTGAAGTTTGTCTCTTGTATGCAGCATATATATGGGTCTTGTTTTTTGATCCAATCAGCCACCCTATGCCTTTCGATTGGAGCATTTAGTCCATTGACATTTAAAGTAGCGATTGATAAATATGTATTTATTGCCTTTTTGTTACTTTTTTTCTGGGTGTTTTAGTAGTTCTTCTCTATTCCTTTCTTCTTCTCTTGCTCTTTTCCCTTGTGGGTTGATGGCTTTCTTCAGTAAGGTGTTTGATTTCCTTTCTCTTACTTATTTCTGTATTTATTATAGGTTTCTGGTTTGTGATTACCATGACGTTCATAGATAATATTCTATGTATATAGCAATCTATACTGAATTGATAGTCTCTAGTTAGACCTCTTTCTAAAAGCTCTACTCTTTTACTCCCCACCTCCCCACATTTTATGTTTTTGAAATCATATCTAACCTCTTATTTTGTATGTGTCTATCCATTACCCTCTTATCATTGAAATAGGTAATTTTAGTACTTTTGTCTTTTAACCTTCATATTATCTTCATAGGTGGTTGATCTGCTACCTTTACTGTGTTTTTGCCTTTACCAGTGATTTTATTGCTTGTTTATTTTTTGATAATTTTCTAATTCCTATTTGTTGTCTTCTATTTCTCACTTAAATAAATCCCTTTAACATTTCTTGTAGAACTGGTTTCTTGGTGATAAACTCCTCTAATTTTTTTTTTTCTGCTTTATCTCCCCAAACCCCCCATACATAGTTGTATATCTTAGTTGCAGGTCCTTCTAGTTGTGTGATGTGGGACACCACCTCAACGTGGCCTGATGAGCGGTGCCATCTCTGCACCCAGCATCCGAACCCTGGGCCGCCACAGCGGAGCGTGTGAACTTAACCACTCGGCCACGGAGCCGGCCCCAGTCCTCTAATTTTTGATTGTCTGGGGGACTCTTTATCTTTCCTTCCGTTTTGAATGATAGCCTTGCCAGGTGGAGTATTCTTGGCTTTAGGTTTTTTCCTTTCAGCACTTTAAATATATCGTGCCACTCTCTTCTAGCCTGTAGGGTTTTGGCTGAGAAGTCAGTTGATAGCCTTATGGGCTTTCCATTGTATGTCACTTGTTGCCTTTCTCTTGTAGCTTTTAGGAGTCTCTCTTTGTCTTTAATTTTGGACATTTTAATATAATGTGTCTTGGTGTGGGCCTCTTTGGGTTTATCTTGTTTGGTGCTCTCTATGCTTCCTGTACTTGGATGTCTATTTCCTTCCTTAGGTTAGGAAAATTTTCAACTATTATTTCTTCAAATAGATTCTCTGCCCCTTCATCTCTCTCTTCTCCTTCTGGGACATCTATAACATGAATCTTACTGCAGTTGATATTGTCCCAGAGTTCTCTTAGACTATTCTCATTCTTTTTAATTCTTTTTTCTCTTATCTGTTCAGCTTGGGTGATTTCCTGTAGTCTTTCTTCCAGCTCGCTGATCCATTCTTATGTATTATCTACTCTGCTTTTGAGTCCCTCTAGTGAATTTATTTCCAATATTGTATTCTTCATTTCTGATTGGTTCTTTTTTACATTTCTCAGTCCTTTGTTGACATTTGCACTGTGTTCATCCAGTCTTCGCCCAACATCTGTGAGCATCCTTATGAGTTTTCGTTTGAACTCTTTGTCAGGTAGATTGTTTATTTCTGTTTTAGTTAGTTCTTTTCCTAGAGTTTTCTCCTGTACCCTTACTTGGAACTTATTCCTTTGCCTCCTCATTTTGCCTGTTTCTCTGTGCTTATATCTACATATTAAGTGAGTCAGTTATGTCTCCTGATCTTGGAGAAGTGGTCTTATGTAAGAGACATCTTTTGAGGCCCAGTAAAGTGTTTCCCTCCCTTCAGCAGACCAAATGTTCTAGGAATGACCCCTGTGTGGGCTACATGTGTCTTTCTGTTGTGGCAGGTTTACTCTTACTGCAGGTACCTAGGGAATCTAGGCTTCCCCCCCTCCCCCGGCCAACTGTTTGTCAATCAGGTTTGCAGAGCCCCAGCGCTGACTTCAGGGTTTAATAGCATACTCCTGTTGCAGTTTTTCTGTTGAGTAGGTCCCCAGCATGGGTGGTTGCTAGGCTCAGGGGCTTACAATTGGAGTAGGCCTCAGGCCTGCAAGGCTGTTGTTAGCTGTCTCAGGATTTCAGCTGAGTGAGGCTGGCCCCAGTCACAGGAGCAACCAATTGTTTCAGGCTTTGGCAGGCACGGCTGATCCCCTATGTAGCTGTTTGTGAAGCACAGGTCTTCTGCCACTGATAAGCCCACTGCCCACAGGTCTGCACACACTTTCAACACAGTCCTGGCCCATGCACACACCCCGACCCCCTGGAGTGTAGCCAGTTGCTTCATTGCAGAGGCCCCCACCTCTCCACCAACACCCCCCACACTCCACATGTTCCTCATCTGGTCCCTGCCCTACAGAGGTGGACACACTCACCTGCCTACAGAGGATTGAGGCACCCAGACTATGCAGGTTGACAATTAGCCTGAGGGCTTGCTGTTGGGTTGGACCAGTCCCTAGGGCAGGCTGCCTGCCCTCACTGAGCTGGATTAAATCAGTGCTCTAGTTGGTAGGGCAGACCCTGGGCTAACAGGCCAGGGGAAGAACTTCAATGTTGTCTGTGTTCGTCTGTGTCAGCATGCTTGTACTAGGTCACAACAATGATTGCCATCAAGGTCTTATTCTCTGGAGAGGTCTCACCTGTCACTGAGATGCATCCCAAGCCTATCAGGTGAGTCTCTTTTCACCAAAGGACTGTGCTCCTTTATTCTGGTGATTTTAGGTCACTTTCTGAGATGGGGAAAATTTGTGCATGGACCCTTTCATAGTGAGATTCTCTCACTTATGTTGATAGCTTTTCTGGGGATATTCCCCATTGCAGTTAATAGCCAGAAAAGCCAGATATTATGAAACTTGTCTCAGTTATGCTGAGTCTGAAGTATGCTTATAGCAGTAATACACCCTCACTCAGATCCCCACTCCTCCAGGGAAGGCTACATACATACCTTAGGGTTGCTGTCACCTGGCTGGCTGTGAAGCTCTGTGGCTCACAAAGGCAGCTTTTTTCTCTCCAGAGAAGAATTTCTGCCTCTTGTGCCTCAGTCAGGACTGTCTCTTGTTGTGGGGGTTCTTTTTATCCAGTTTTCAGTTCTCTCTCAGGGGTAATTTTCCCAAGAATAGTTGTAACCTGGTTGTGTTCATGGGAGGAGGTGAGTTCAGAGTCCACTTATGCCTCCATCTTGAGGAGATCTCCACAATAATTATTAATAGGAGACAAATATGCCTAAAACTTAATTATTTTCTTACAGTACTTAAAAATCAGACATAATTAGATGTGAGCACAAATAATTTCCATATTGAAGAAGTGATAAGTTCATTCATGTCTTCCAAGTGTTACCTATATGATAAAAAGGATTTCAAAGTATCACTGAGGACTAGGCTGAAGTTCAATAGCGTGGATTTGACATGGATACAGTCAACAGAGTTTCCTGCTTTCTCTAATTGTGCTTCTTAGCATGGAATGGAATGTGGAGAAAGTGAATTATGGGAGTAATAAAAGATTTTGGACTGATATGACAGAATTGTGGAGCATCAAGAGATGTAGAGACTGGAGACCAAGGCAACAAGGTGTAGTAAGGACATGTGAACCAGAAAGGGATATATTGGAAGAATAGATAGGGTTTCACCAAAGAAGGTATACAAATAGCCAATAAGCACATGAAAAATGCTCAACATCATTAGTCATTAGGGAAATACAAATCAAAACCACAATGAGATACCACTTTATACCTACTTGGATGGTGATAACAAAAAATAAATAAACAGGAAAACCAAAATGGAAAACAAAAAGTGTTGATGAGGATGTGGAGAAATACGAACTCCCATGTATTTCTGGTGGGAATTTAAAATTGTGTAGCCTCTATGGCAAACAGTTTCGTGGTTTCTCAAAGGGTTAAGCACAGAGTTGCCATATGATGCAGTAATTCCACTCCTAGGTATATACCCAAAAGAATTGACAGCAGGATCTCAGATATTTGTACACTCAAGTTCATAGCAGTATTATTCATAATAGCCAAAAGGTGGAAATAACCCAAGTGTCCAGCAACAAAAGAATGGATAAACAAAATGTTGTATATACATTTAATGGAACATTATTTAGCCTTAAAAAAGAATGAAATTTTGATATATGCTACAACATGGATAGACCTTGATGGCATTATCTTAGTGAAATGAACCAGAGACAGAAGGACAAATATTATATGATTCTACTTATATGAGGTATTTAGGATACACAAATTTATAGAGTCAGAAAGTAGAATAGAGGTTACCAGGGGGCTGAGAGAGGGCAGGAAGGAGGAGTTATTGTTTAATGGGTACAGATTTTTGTTTAGGATGATGAAAATGTTTTGGGTATAGATAGCAGTGATGGTTACACAATATTGTGAATGCTTTTAATGCTACTGAATTGTACACTTACAGATAGTTAAAATGATAAATATTATGTATATTTAACTACCTTAAAAAAAGTTCTAAAATAAAATAAAAATAATAGAGAGGGTGAAGGAACAAGAGGCCTGAAGGAAAAACAGATTTCATAGGTTTAGGAGAAGGGTAAAATTTTAAGAAAGCATTCTATATTCTTTCACACAGAAATGATTCAGTATATGATATGAACAGAGGTCACACCGAGAAATGAGTGGAAAGAAAAAAAATTGTAGAATACTTTTTTGGGTGAAATTTTCACTCTTGGGTGTGAAAATGAATTATTATAATAGGCTTTGTGGCTTGACTGCTGATGACTCACAGCTAACCCCTTCTCAGGCATTGCCCTTGGGAGATAGCCCCACGAGCAGTCCACATGTAATTACTGTTCTGTGCAAGGGGTACAAGGGCCTGGCTCCCTTGTCTTGAACTGGGGCAAATGATGGGGCACGAGCTACAAAACTCCAGGAGGGATAGGCTGAGGCCTCTGTCACAACTGTCTCCCAGTTCCATTTCTCTTTTGCCCATTCCTGCTTCCCTCACTCTTAGAGGTGGTCTCTCATGTACTTTCCAGCAAACCTCCTGCATGCAGCTCTACACCTTGGAATCCATTATCCTGGGAATACAACCTAAAACAAATATTGGGTTACCATCCTGGCCAGGTGAAAAATATACATTCCTTTTGTGATTCAATCATTTGAGAAAGTGCAATTTTGCCATAATTCCAGTTCGACAGCAAGATTAGATTAGATTTTATTTTTAACCCAGCCATCATCATTAATTTATTCACTTATTTGTTTATTCTTTTACTCATTTATTCAGTTAATACTTGTTGACTGCCTACTATGTGCCAGACTCTGTGCCAGGAAAACAGTCAAATAAATAAATTAGAAAGTCCAATACCACCTACTAAATAATAGGATAGTGGTACCCTTCCACAAATTATAAACAGAAATTTTCCTCAAAGTTTAATTCTACCAAAGTAGTTGCAGTTATTTATTTCTCCTAATTCCACAGAGAACAAAATTTTCCATTAAAACAATGTGCTTTTAGAAAGCTAATAGGAACAGCCTTTATCAAGGAGAAATAATCTAGACCGGTTTAGGGAGATATGAAATCATAAGCTCAGAGGATAGCAATTATTGGAGTATTATTTTGGCATATTTGTTCATTGTTACCACCAAAGAGAAACTTGGACATCATATAATTTTATTCTGGTATCAGGAAAAGAATAAATTTTAACAAATTCGTATACACATTGAAAATACTGTTAGGACAAATTTCAAACATATACAAAAATTGATAGGAAAACATAAGCAATCTTCCTGTAACTTGCAACCAGCTTCCTTTATGGCCAATTTTGTTTCATCTATACCCATATCTGCTTCCCTTCCTCTCCTATTATTTTGATGCAAATTTCAGCCATTATATAGTTACATCTGTGTTTCAGTGTATCTCTATAAAAGGCAACAACTCAAAAAATTACACACTTTAAAACATTTAAAGGAATATTGTCAGTGTTTGGGAAATTTTGTTGGTGTTTTCTAGAAATTAGAGGCAAGCAAAAGTAGAGTTCATTCTCTAAGTGAAAAACTGAAATCAGTACAAACTCAACATTAAGAATGAAGTTACCTGTCTGTAGAAGTAAGATACATGGAGAGATATTTGCTAAGGAGTTTCCCAGAAGATTTAGAAACGTCCCATACCCAATCAACATGTTCTTAATGAATGAGAGTTGTAGGCATTGAGGACCAAAAGGTGGCAGCCTCCAGGTGATGCAGGTGCTTCCCTCGGCCCCTGTAAGGACTTTGGCTCTTACTTGTAGCAAGATAGGAAGATCTGAGGGTTTTAAGCAGAGAAAGGACTTAATATCACTTTCATTTTAACAGGATTACTCCCACTGCTGCCATGTTGAAAATGGACTGTGGAGGTTCTGGAGCAGGAACAGAGAGACCAGTTAGCATGAAGCTTCTCACTCCACCACATGTACAAATCACAGGGAATCTTGCTAAAATGCAGATTCTGTTTCAGTAGATCAAGATGGGGACAGAGATTCTGCATTTCTGACAAGCTCCCGGGTGATGCTCATGCCCATGGTGTGCAGAACAAAACTTATTTAGCAAGGAGTTAAGAGATTATTATAGATATCCAAGTGATAAATAATGTGACTCAAAGTGCTAGAGGTGGAAAGTAGCGAGGTTCTAAGAAATGGTGGGATGTTGGGTTTATTTAAAGAATGTAACTAAGAGGATTCTCTGATGTTTTGGATTTAGGGTATGAGAGAAGATGAGTCAAAACTCATTGCAAAGTTTTTGCCTTTAAGACAACTGGAGGGATGGAGAAGCATGTAGGAGGAACAAGTTTTGGCAGGAAATCAGAAATTTGATTTTTGGCATCTTAATTTTGAGATGACTATTAAACATGCAAATGATGAAGATAGAGTAGGTGATTGGTTACGTGAGTCTAAAGTTCAGGGGAGTGGTTGAGATTGCAGCTGAAGTTTATGAGTCTATATAACATTTAATGCCATGAGAATGGAGGTCAGTTAAAGAATGAGTGCAGATAGAAATAAAAAGAGATTCTAGGACTGAGCCTTGGGGCCATCCAACATTTAGAAGTTAGAAAGATGAAGATAAACTAGCAAGGGAAACTGAGAAGGTGCAGCCCTGAATTAGAAGGAGAACCAAGATAGTGTGTGTCCCGGAAAACAGTGAAGAAAGTGAAATCAGCAAGACAATGATGAAACTAACAAATATCACATCATCAGGCTCAGATCTAGGATGCCCCCATACATTTAAATTAAATTTGGAGCATTTTCAAGTGAAATTGAAATTTTGAGCCTTGAAGCTGTTCCAGGGACAGTTTTGGAAGGAGGGACTACATGTTTTATAAGGCTGACATAGTATCCAAGCATCCGTATCATTTGTACTGAATTCACTGATACGGCTAGACTTTGGTAAATCATTTTTTTGAGTTCATTCTCCTTAAAGAGACTGCTTACATTAAATAATTATTTTGGCATCATGCATAACTTAAAATAAGACATATTTGTCCCATCAGCAAATATACCGTTTATTACTGGGTGTTATATGGTGTTTTAGCACTAATAACATCGGATCTCTCTTGAATTGTACTGTGTGATCTTGATCTCACTACCTGCCTCAGTTTCTTCACTCATAGCAGGAAAAATTACTCCCTATTCTACCTAGATCACAGAGTTATTGTGACAATGAAGTAAGATAACAGGCTTCTATGGAGACATGGATATTATAGAAAGAGGAGATGTTTATGGAAATAACAGTAGTAAAAGGATCTCCTTGACCCAGCTTCTCAGACAAGGTGACTCTTAAGTGTATCGGTGAAATTAGTATTCTTTCCAATGTTATATGAAGGGCTCAGAGGTGACTATCTTGAAAATATTTTGCCATTACTTAGCCATTTTGACCAATAAAAATGATAATTTCGCATGATTCTGATTAATTCTTGGGAGTTTTCCATAGTAAGAAAAAGAAGATATTTGATATCCCAGAGTCAGCTGGTTTTTTCCACCATATTCCTCATATATCAAATAACAATGTTTCTACTGAGTCCTAAATGGGAAGCTTCCATGTTTATTTTCTGTATCCAGAAAAAAACTCCCCTTATTCCTGCCCCTGATTCTATAAATTTCCATTTTAGGGCTCAAGATTTATCACAGGAAGATGGGAAATGAAAGAAGAAAGAGATGAGAAGCAACAGCAGCAGCATAAAGGCATCTTTCTCTCCATTTTTCTCCCTCCCTTGTTCATCCCTTCCTTCCTCTCTTTTTTAAAACAAACAAAAAAATTAGCTTTATATGTTCCAGACTAATAGTAGTAAGTTGGAAGAAACGATTGGTATATCGGTCAGGAAAAACTAGGTTGTACTGCAGCAACAAAGTCCAAAATCTCAGTAACTCAACAAGATTTTTTTCACAATTCTTCTACATGTTCAAGTTGTTCTGCAGGGGGGCTTTTCTCTTGGTATTCACTCTGGGACACAGGCTGATGAAAAAGCCATTTTGTTAAGAGCTTCCATTATCACCAAAGCAGTGGGAAAGCGACGTTCAGAATCACACATGAACACTTACTTTTTTTTTTGTGGAAATGACAGAGACTACTTCTGCTCACATTTCTCTGACCAAACAAGTCTTTAGTCTGTTCCTAACTTACCATGTGCCTAGAAGGAGGAGCAGTAGAATATTTGTGGGCATCCTAGCAACTACCACTAATATTTGATGAAGAAGTGGGGCAATCATAATAGCTCTTACCTCATAGATTATTGTGAGGATTTATATCACTCTTAACCATACAGTAATTTCTATTACATGAATTAAAATTTAAAAACTAATTTATATATTAAATATTTTTAGAGAACTAACAATTTATATAGAGACCATGATTGGTTAATATATTCTCTGGGAGACTTATGTGGAATCTTAGTATTTTATTTACATCATTCTATTTCCAGTTCATTTCCATATTTACAAAATCATTTGTATATTTAGACAATTTTCATGTTTAAATAATGATTGACTTCCTTTCATTGATGAAAATAGAGCTTGGAGGAGAAACATCAATTTTCACTCTGAAAACATACACACAAAAATTCAGAATATATTTCCTTATCATATACTGTTTAGCTGGAATGTTAAATCCTCTTGAAAAGAAATGTACATGATCCTTATACAATGTAAATGAAATAACTGGTCTGTGCCATGGGAAACCAAGTTTAAAAAAAACCATTTTATGAGATACTTCACAATGAATTATGTAGACAACAGAAAAGCCATCTCTGTCGTGTGTTAACATAGATATGCATCTGAAAAACTTTGGTAGGAGGCAATTAAACTCAGAATTTGTCAGTATTAGATAGCAGGATGAAGTCAGGTCTTAGTCTCCACAAGGAAAGTGTCTGTGGAGGCAAAATACAACAATTGTGCAAGAAGTTTCATCCATGTAGACAATACCAATCTTGATAAAGTCAAAAAAGGCAGGTTTTCCTCAAAGCATTTCTTTTGGACTGGATTATCTCAATAATTGTCTTTAAGTCTCCACTTTACTTAAGGAGTTCTTTCTAAAGCAAAGTTGTGGTTTGGCAAGTAGCCGATCATTTGGACAGTAAAGCAGACAATTCAACCTATTGCAGCACTTGAGACAGCTGGGAATGTGTAGGCCTGGCTGGGATGATGACAGTGAAGAACCGCAAAGCACCTGTGTACCTGCAAGTGATGGGTTAGACTGCTCCGTCTGGACGCTCTTCTCCCGCAATCTCCGTCTAGTCAGATCCTTTTTTGCCAGGTGATGCTAACCTGATGCACATGAAAAATAACGTGGTTACAAAATATTCAAATCCTAGTAAAGCTTACTGTTTTTCTAAGCCATATGAGATATGGAAGGGGATTCAGATATATTATAAACATAGCGATTTGTAAAACTAGGTTAGAAAGTAATAATTTTACTAGATGTAAAATCAAAGATAAATATAACCAGATGTAGAAAACCAGTAAGAACCTGAGGGTAATAGGATTTTGCTACATCAAGAGGGGAAAAACCATATTCTCAGGAAGTAAACATTATATTAGCTATGTTTTCCCCAGAACCTAAAGAAGTTGATAGTAATGTAGTTTATCCCCAGAAATTAATATAAACAAATCACACAATTCCCAGAAAATATAGTTTAAAAGTTGTCTTTACAGGAAGGAGATACTCTATGAACAATTATTTCCCAAAGAAGAATTTATTGCCTTGAGTGAGAAGATCAAAAGACTTTGGAATCTAGGTTTTTCTTTTTCAGCTGACAAAGAAGGATTAAGGATTTCTAACAACCCGTTTGGAGAGCCTATCATATTAAAAAAATTAACTTTTTAAACGTAAGAGATCTTTCTTTTTATTGTGAAAACTTCTTAAATGATGGTAGAATTGGAAAAGAGGATCAAATATAGAACCAACATTGTTTCACAGATACAGACAATTTTTTATTACCAAAAATGAGTGACCGCGATTTAAATCCTTTCGGAAGAGTGCCCTTTGAAGGATGTACATACAGCTGCTGCTAGTCTCTTGGAACTCCCCGACTGAATCAGAGGAAACTTTATTGTGCTTGAGATGATGTTTTGTTTTTTTTTCTAATAGTTCTTTTATTTCTTTTTTGCAACTGAAGATGCAAGTCAACATGTTCCTTTATTATGGGCTAAATACACTCAGATTTTTTTATAAAAAGCAGATGTTCTGCATTTTAAATTCAAATCATATTGTTAAGATGCATCCTTTTACTCATGTTTTTTCTTTCGTGTCTTCCCTCCTCCCTTTATTCTATTTTCAATTCCTTTATTACTCACAGATCTCTTCATAAATTTCCATACTTCAGAAGATTATGGTCTTCCAATGTTAAACCACTGAAATCTGTCCTAATGGAAATGCTTTTTTTCAGTGGTTAAGAAGGACATTGCTCTTGACATAACTGAGTCTAAATTTCCTCCCTCATTCTTTTATGTAGGTTTTATTTTCTCATTGTCCACGTTCTTCCCCAAATGCCATTTTATAGTTTGCTTTCATAATAATATTTCCAATATTGTAATACCTGTTATTTATATAGTGTTTTACAGCTTTATAAAGCACTTTCATTTCTTTAGTTTATTTATTACAATTTTGCCTCTTCTAAACGTATTTGTCAAAACTTTTTTCATGTGGAAGACGTCATAAATGAAGCATATATTGCTGCAGACCGTCTATGGCCAGAAATAGTTTTCTTTTAACCACTTGCAGAATGATATTGATCCTGGAGTTTAAATTGTTTCTGAAATATATTAATCCTGGAATTTAAAGCCATAGAGCATTAACGGCTGTTGTAGTTTTTCCTCTTAAAGTTACTTTAGATAATGGTGTGATTTTTTTCTTCTTTTTTCCTACAGACTGATTATTAGAGATGTTACCAGTTTCAGTTTGGAAGAACTATACCAAAATATTAGCTTCTTTAAAAGATAAATATTTCTTGGGCGATATTTCCGGCTATGCATATGTGATGGTCACACACTGAACTTATTTTAAGGTGAGTACTGAAATTATGAAGGTAATGTTGATATTTTTATCTCAGCAGGATTATTATCTTCTTAGTGCTGAAGAGTAATATCTCCTTAGTGAGGAAAAGTAAACATTTCCTTTTTTTATTTCTTATGAAGACAAATTACTCTTGTTCAATTTTCATAGTGAAGGCAGAACAAAGTGAATTTTAGTTGTCCATAATAGTGAATGTAGCTTCTAATCACTCAGACATCTTTTGTTTTACGGAGATTCCAGGAGAACATTTTCACAGGTGAATTCCTCATGCTGAAATCTCTCCTTAGACACTTGAGACATTCTGTCTACTGGCAGAATCAGTGGGAGATGGAATTATCCATGATGCTATGTTGACCTTTGGAGAGTACTTTTATTACCATTTTTCCTGAGCATTTTCTCTTATTTTACCCTCATAAAAATTTTCTGATATAGGTGCTGTGTAAGAAATTATCCTTAACCTTAGCAGCTTAAAACGTTTATTATCTCACAATATCTGAGCGTCTGGAATCTGGAAGCAGCTTACCTGGTGTCAGCCAGGGCTGTAGTCATCTCAAGACTCAAGACGTGACTGGGCTGAAGGAGCTACTTTCAAGTTCGCTCACATGGTTCTTGGCAGGAGTCACTTCCTCACTGTCTCTTGGTCAGGGACTTCAGTTCCTTGCCATATGGGCCTCCCTGTATGCTGATTCAATGTTAGTGGCAACTGGTTTGCCCCAAATGAGAGAAAGAGAGACAGACAGAGAAAAGAAGAAGAAGGAGAAGGAGAAAGAAAAGAAGAGAGAGAGAGAGAGAAAGAAGGAAAGAGAAAGAGAGAGACGAGGAGGACAAGAAGGGAGAGGAGGAGAAGGAGGAAAGGGTTCAAGACAGAAGCCAGTCTTTTTTTATAACGCAATCTCGGAAGCGAGGTACCGTTACTTCTGCTGTGTGCTGTTGGTCACAGACCTACCCTGGTGGTGTGAGAGAGGACTGCATATGGTGTGAACACCGACAGGTGAAGATTGCTGAGGGTCTTTTGTGAGGCTGGCTGTTGCAATAGGCAGTCAGACTTTACAAAGATACGTCAACAGAGGCCTTTGGAAACAATTGACTTGCTGTAGACCATACTCGTAACTTTATGGCTTTGAATGTGGCAGTAAATTTTCTGCATGAGAATCTCATGCTGTTTACAACTTTTTTCTGTAATCATTGGTTCCTACATTATGATAGAAATGAACAAGTTAAAAAATTAAGTTACTGGATTCTACTAGATATTTTTCAATTCATGACTGGCTAGTTTTTCAAGCAAAGACAATGAAGCCTGCTGCATACGAGCCATTCCCATGAGCCAAACACTGGACTAGGGTACCACTTAGATAGAGAATGTAATATCCCCTGTATGATTTGTTGTGGTTTTTGGGGAAGAAGATTAGCCCTGAGCTAACATCCACTGCCAATCCTCCTCTTTTTTGCTGAGGAAGATTGGCCCCGAGCTAACATGTGTGCCCATCTTCCTCTATTTTATATCTGGGAGGCCTGCCACAGCACAGTTTGATAAGCGATGCATAGCTGCCGGCCTGGGATCTGAACCGGTGAACCCTGGGCTACTGAGGCAGAGCATGTGAACTTCACCGCAATGCCACCTGTCTGATTTTTGATCACACTTTTTCCCTTAGTTTCATCTTATACATCAGCCAAACGAGGAATTGTAAGATGGAGAGCTGTGACTGTGAAGGCCCTTTACATCGTGAGTGTGGGATTTGGAAAGGTTATATGAGAGAGCAAGGTGAATGGTGTCTTAGAGAGAGCTTAAATGGGGTTAAGGTTTTTATCTACAAAGCAGTAAGTGAAAAAAATATGTGGTAATTATTAGGAGAGTTTTCTAGATTGTTCAGTCAAGCGATTTAAAAAAAGCTCATACAACTAGGAACTTACAGTAATCAAATCGATCATTTACTATTTCCCATCACAAGATTGTTACACTCAACGCACTGTGTTAGTCATTGTACTTTCTGCAGATTACTGTTTATAGCTCCTTAGTATGGTACCCGTGGTCTTTGGGAATTGGGTAGTTACCTTTCTCAATAGCTCCTTTTCCTCAATTCCTTTGATCCATATTTGATGATTCCTAACATGGAAAGTATTTTCACATATCTGTATTCCTCGCTGCTTTAGTGCAAACGTTCATTCATCTGATAGATGCCGAGAACATGTACCAGGCCAGGCATACTGCTGGGTGATAGGAGACAATCTGGAGAAGGCAGGCTAGTTCCCTCCTCTCATGGGCTTCTTAATCTTTCTGTGGGAGATATTCCTGAACGAATAACTATAGAGAAACTTATTAAATTGTAATTATTACAAATGGTATAATGAACGGGGACTGAGAGTTGCAATATTGTACAGGAGAGGGTCTGACAATGTGTACGATAGGGGACGGAAGTTGACAAAGTCTTCCATGAGGAAATTTTTAATAGTCTGAGACTTATGTGAGGCTTGACAGAGGCAGACACTCGGGTATATTTAAGATTGTTTTTTGGTATGCAATTAATTTAAGTGGGAGTTTCTACAGCCAAATACAAAGTTACACATATTATGTTGCTTTCCTTTGAACATTACTGTAAATGTTTGAGCAATGGCCAACTATTTCACACGAAATATGTGAAAATAACGCATGAATTTAAGAATAGAATTAAAGATAACTTGATATGTTTTGTTATTGTAATTAATGTGTTGATTCATATATTTAATAAACTTTTATTAAATATTGTCTCATGGTGGCAGGAGAATGAGGCTTGGAATCAGAGAGATTTGGGGTTGAATCTTCACTTTGGTATTACTGTTTTTGGAAAGAAACTTAGTTTCACTGAGACAGTTTATTCATTCATAAAATGGGGACAATGATACCTACTTTGAGAGATGTTGAGATAATGTACATGAAGTATTACCGACAACTGGGGCATTGTTGGTCCTCAACACAGTTGCTATCATCATCATCACCATCATTATTATTGTTATTCTTTGCCAGTGTTGAAAACAAACCAGATTACCTTGAGCCATACTAATTGTTCCGTAATTCAATTGTGGAAATGCTATTAAAGTTTCAGTATCTTAATACAGAACCTTAGAACTACATTTGTAATTATCATTATCCAAGAATACTTGACTACTGTGTGCTCTTTAGAGAACGTTGTAATATGTTCTAATTCAATAATGAGAAGTATTGAAGAACCACAGGTTGCTCACAAAAGAACAGGAAATGACTAAACAGCCTTGATTTGAGTAACTTGTATTTATGGTTATGCTAATGCATGTGATTAGAAACTACTTAGTGAAACCAAGAGTGGTGAGAGTTGACGGCGGGGAGAAGGAGGTGGGGGCCTGGAGGACATTGCCAGGCCTGCTAAAGATCTAGGCCTTCACAAGGTCTGTGGCAGAGAGACAATGAAAGCTTACAAGCAGAGGTGTGATGAGGGCAGGCCTGTCATTTAGATGGCTTGCCTTGGGGAAGGGGTGAAAGATGGACTGAAGGGGAAACAGAGAAACCAGTTATGGATGCCTCAATAGGCTGGGTGATAATTGCTGAGAAACTGAAGAGATGAAGAGATTACAAAGTGATAAAATAATAAAACTGAGGAATGGTGATGGACTGAACCAAGGCAGAATTAAAATGAATCTTTAGGAGGTAAAGTTGGCAACGGGTCTTGATGAACTGGATGGAGTAAGGTAGGAGTACTATTTAAAGAGATGGATGACTCGGAGGCAGTGATAGAAAGGCAAGGACAGATTTGAAAACACATATCTCAAGGTAAAAATCAACCATACTTGGTGATTAAGTGGATTGGTAGCGGTAAGTGAAAGGACTTACAGAGACTCCAGAGAGGGGCCACCTTTTGAGCAAAAGAGTGTAGCTGAAAAATATATTTAGAGGAGAAGTTTATAGTTCCTGCTTCAATCCGATCAGTTGACTTTGAATTGCCTATGGGACGTCCAGGTGGTTATAACGCCAGGTGATGTGCATCTGTCTTGAAGATGTACGTCTGGGAGATATAAATAGATATGGGACAGCTGACCCCATGAGTAGAGAACATCTCTTAGGAAGCATGGATTGAGACAGAAAGCAGGGCCGTCCTCAAATTCTCCCCTGCCCTTATTTGTCGAACCTGTTTATTCACCAAGAAATATCTCCCAAATGGGTCCCATTTATTACATTCTTCCATGCTAAGATCCTAATTCAGGCCCTTACTCTCTCTCTCTCTCAGACAGCCTCCTGAAAACTCCTTCTGCCCCCAATTTTCCCCTCTGGTGCCACCAGAATTTTCTCTCTGCAGCAGAAATCTGATTGGGACTAATTTGATCTGGCAAGTAGGACTGGTTATGCCTCTTCTCCGTGTACAGTGTGTAAGCCCCACTTTGAAACATGAAAATACAAGGCGGGCTCATCTCATGTTACACCTTCCCATGTGCCCAAATCCTTACCAAATTTACCACCAGCTCCTGCACACATCGTGTACTTTTAAGCTTCTAGGTCTTTGCTCAAGCGCTTGGTACTAACATATCCCTTTCTACCTCCGTTGCACAGTGAGCTACTGTTCAGCCTTCAAGTCCCACTCGGATGCCATTCTGTGTTCTGAACTTTTCCCTGACTCCTGAGTTCTCATCGCGTTCCCAATTCTGCTGCGTGTGTGTGTGTGCATATTTACATACATGCTCACATTTGTTCATGTGCTTGTGAGCCCTTTAAAGATAATTGCATTGTCTTTTTCATCTTGCTATCCCATTGCCAGCACATAAAAGTCACCCAATAATTGCTTAGTGAATTGAATGTGATAGAGATGAATCCAATAAAATTCTGTGAATGAATTATGAAAGAAATCACTGAATTAGGCATTTGATTGCTGTGAGGAGACCGACGTAGACCAGGGGTTGATTATTAGAAGTAAACACAGAAATGTTAATCCTTTCCCAAGAATCTTGAGAGAAATAGCCCCTCCAATGGTCTAAAAAGAAAAGTAGGGGTACGGTGCCAGCCCGGTGGCACAGCAGTTAAGTGCGCACGTTCTGCTTCAGTGGCCCGGGGTTTGAGGTCCGGATCCCTGGTGCGACACGGCACCGCTTGGCAAGCCATGCTGTGGTAGGCGTCCCACGTATAAAGTAGAGGAAGATGGGTACAAATGTTAACTCAGGGCCAGTCTTCCTCAGCAAAAAGAGGAGGATTGGCAGATGTTAGCTCTGGGTGAGTCTTCCTCAAAAAAAAAAAAAAAAAAAGAAAGAAAGAAAAAATAGGGGTAAACCAGAAAGGAGGCTGGGCAAACAATATCTGTATATACAACATTATCACTGAGTGAACTTGGGTCAAGTGAAATTGATTCATTCAAGACTGTGAAATTATACTTTACCTGTTACCCACAGTGACATCACACTTTATCATGCACAGTAAAGATGAGCTATTGCATCCACGTGAGCTTTAAACACAGTTGAAGCTGAAGTTGTAACTGATGATTTTAAATAATATTAACTATTCCCTGAAATGTGTCCATTTGAAAAAGCCTTAGGCACTTTTCATTCTTCATAAACTGAATAGAAAAAAAATGATTTCCTAATTATCTCAGGGAGATCTTTACAAGGATCATATATATTGTATGGAATAAGTTTATATATATGTACATAATGAACACATAATTTTGTAGAAAATGAAGAGAGAAATTCAATAAATAGAAATCTTTACAGAATAACTTTTATCACCTTCTCTAGTTATAAACATTGTATATATTCACCATAAAAAATTAGAAACTATGTGTGCATTTAAAAAAATTAAAATAACTCAAAATTATACTATCCAAAGTAAATGATTTTTTTTTTTTTTTTGGCGAGTAAGATTGGCCCTGAGCTAATATCTATTGCCAATCTTCCTCTTTTTGCTTGAGGAAGATTGTCACTGAGCTAACATCTATGCCAATCTTCCTCTATTTTGTATGTGGGACACCACCACGGCATGGCTTGATGAGCAGTACATAGGTCTGTGCCCATGATCAAACCTGAGAACCCCAGACCGCCAAAGCAGAGTGTGTGAACTTAACTGCTACACCACCAGGCCAGTCCCTAAATGATCATTTTTAACACATCTTGGAACTTCTCTTACAAGAAAATGTTCATATGATTTTAAATAACTGGGGTCACATCATATATGTCATTCTTTTCCCCCCTGAGGAAGATTGTCCCTGAGCTAACATCTGTGCCAATCTTCCTCTATCTCATATGTGAGTCACCACTACAGCATGGGTGACGAGTGGTGTAGGTCTGCACCTGGGATCTGAACATGTAAACCCAGGTGGCTGAAGTGGAGCACACCAAACATAACCACTATGCCACAGGGCCAACCCCCACGTTTGTAATTTTTTATTCCACTTTTTAAATTTGGTATTACAAAAGAAGTCTGTGATATCAATAAATATCCTTCAAAAAAACTAAATTTAACAGCTTTCAATATTTCATTACACTGTCATTTCTTGGTGTATTTAATCATTCCCCAATTCCAAGCATTTGTAATGCTTCCATTTGTTAGTTACTAAAATCAGTTCCTGTCTTTGCTTCTTCACTGCCTGCGCTCTCTCTTTTTTTTCTTTGGTGAGGAAGATTGGCCCTGAGCTAACACCTGTTGCCAATCTTCCTCTTTTTGCTTGAGGAAGAGTGGCCCTGAGCTAACATCTGTGCCAATCTTCCTCTGTTTTGCATGTGGGTTACCACCATAGCATGACTTGGTGAGTGGTGTAGGTCTGCACCCTGGATCTGAATCTGTGAACCCTGGGCCACCAAAGCAGAACGTGCCACACTTAACCACTATGCCACTGGGCCGGATCCCTGCCTGCACTCTTTTTAACACATTATAGTCTGAGTTTCTGTTTGTAACTTACTGAAGAAACTACTATGGCAAAAGCCACCAATAACTTTATAATGACCCAAATCGTAGAATTGTTTGCAGTGACAGAGAAACAATGACTGCAGACTCTAGAATCAGTTGCATCTGGGTTCAAATTCTGTCTTTATCAAACTTCTGTGTGGTCATGAGAAAGTTATTTAATTCTCTATGGTTCAGTTTTCTCATCTGTAAAATGGAGCTTATTTTTACACTTGTGATTTTCATAGGATTGCAGGAGAATTAGATGAGTTATATATCTAAAGAGCTTGGAGAAATGTCTGGTATGCAGTAAGCACACAATAAGTGCTGGGTATGATTTTTTTTAACTCTTGACCAGCTAATTGTTTTTGAAATTCTCTCCTATCTCGGGTTCTATTGTACTGATAGTACTTTGTCTGCTTCTTTCTGTTGACAGTCTTCAAGAGTCTCCTGTGAACCCACTTCTAGCTTCATTCGACTGACTGCCCACAGATGACTAGCATTTCTCATATTTCTTCAGCTGCTTCTTTTCTGAAAGCTCGCCCTCTGCTCTCCGTTAAGTGTTGTAGTTCCTCAGCGTAAACATCTTCTTCTTACCTTCCTCTCTCTCCCCTGCTATTTCGTCCAGGCATTAAGAATCCAACGATCAACTGTGCAAAAGTGATTCGCAGACGTTTATTTCTAGTCCAAACCTCTCCTCTGAGTCTCAGACTCCTATTTGACAGGGGTGTATTTGCTATCATTTGACTGTCTACTTGACATCTCCTCTTTAGTTCTCAAAGGCACCGAAAAATTCAACATGGCTGAACAACAACATTCTGACCTTCTTCCCTGTCCTAATCCTCTTTCAGTAATGCCTGGGCATCGTCTTTAACACCTTCTCCCTATCCTCATCCAATCTGTCCTCAAGACATTGAATTTACCTGCTGAATAATGCTTGAATCCACATAATTTCATCACCAGCATCCTGGTCCAAACTACCAGCATCTCTTACCTGAGAATTTAGGAGCTCCCGGCCCCGCCCCCTAAAAGTAGTCACAATGTTTTTCCCACCATCCATCCACAGTGAATTTTTTTCTATATACGAATCTGATTGGGTCATGCTCCTGCTTTGAAAATTCCCCTGGCTTCCTGATGCTTTAAATAAATAAAATGGGGGTGGTGATGGATGAGAATCTCTTTAGCATGACGCATAAGACATCCTCCCTCAGAGTGTCTTTCAAATTACACCTTTTACAACACTTTCCCCGTCTTTCTCCCTCTTCCCCCAACTTCAGTACTCTGTTGCCCTAAGATCCCATCCTATTTCAAGTCTTTATGTTTTTGTCCGTGTAAGATCCTCTGCTCGGAATGCTCTTTTTCCCGAGCCCCAGCCTGCCCAGCAAATACTTAACATCATTCAAGACTCAAATCAAAGATTATCTCCTGTATAAACCTCTAATCTAAACCAGTTGGCCAGTTTTTCCTCTGACCCATTTGTACATGGCTAAATTTTTATCATACTGTCTGTACTATTTTATTATGCTTATTTATTTACAGGCCCTCTGTTCCTCTACTAGAAAGCAGCTGCACAATGATTAGATTTAAAAGAACACCTAGCACAGTGTCCAGTACGGGGGAATAAGAAAAGCTAACATCTATTCTACTCTCAGGAAGTATCAGATGGTTTGAAGTACTTCACATGTTTTAGCTCATTTAACTTTCAACAGTCCTAAGAGAAAGTTATCATTAATAGATGAGGAAATGGGAACACAGAGAACAGAAGTAATTTGCCCGAGGTTGCACAGTTAGTAAATGGCATCTTCAAGATTTGAAATCAGAGAAACTAGCCTCAAATTCCAGCTTTTAAGTGCTCTCCTGTACTGCCTTTCAGAGCGCACACTTAAAAATATTTGCAAAACAAATTAACACATTTCATTCAAGTAGAGTGTCTTTGATTCCTTTCTCTAATCATTGAAAATATTCTTGCACTTCTGCTTAGCAAAATGGGCAATCCTTTAACGTTATGTTTAAGTTTTGGGTTTCCAATCTGTTTCTGTTTTGTTTACAAGGAAGTTTTCTCTCTTCCTTCCCAGGTCTCTACCCTTCTTTAATAGCTTTGTTTTTTCCTGTTTTGCTGAGGAAGATTTGCCCTGAGCTAACATCTGTCCCAGTCTTCCTCTATTTTGCATGTGGGTCACCACCATGGTATGGCTGCCAATGAATGTTGTAGGTCTGTGCCCAGGAACTGAACCCAGACTGCTGAAGAGGAGTGCACCAAACTTAACTACTAGGCTATGGGGCTGGCATCTTTCTTTAACACTTTGATTTTTCTTTTTCTTCCTCTTTCTTTTCCATTTTCATTCTGTCTTACAGAAAAATTAAGCCATTTGCTGCTTGTTGCCTACCCTGAAGTTGCAAGCGCTATCCTCCTGTCCTAGATATCTGTCATTGGTCTCTCCTCTGGCTCTGTGCCCCAGGAGGCTGACCACTGTGAACGGTGTCAAGAGGGTCCCATGACCTCTGGCTCCTGGTTGGGTCCACCAATAGGAGGCCCTGGCACGGAATTAGAGGGTAGAAGGAGAGTGACACCACAGTGATTCCTGCAAGTACCTTCTGCAAGGTTGTTCAGGATGGGTGAGGGCGGGCTGAGTCCCTTGAGAAAGGTCACAGTACTGCTTCTTTCCCTCCTCCTTCAGGTTTGGGGATGGTAACAGCTCTTGGCTGTTGTTAACTAGAAGAACACATTGCTCTTCCCTTTGGAATTAGAGCTTTATTAAATTTCTGTTTAGTGTACCATTTATGTCCTTCTGGGACTCTGACTGATAAACCACATCATTCCTTTCACTTTTCTTAACAGAACTCCAATCTGGTCTATGCAGCCATCCTTCTGCCTTCAGTCCATGGGACTCAGGGGAAGATGAGCTCCATCTTAGCTCTTGGGTGAGATCCTCATTAGTATAGGCCAATCATGGAAGTCTCTTTCCCCTTACTAGAAACAGGCCCAGAAAACCAGGTTTAAGATAATCAGGGTACCTGGGGAATGCCATCACGCCACATGTGATTGGCACAGAGCTTAAGGTGTCCCCAGCCATACTGCAGAGAGAAGTTTTATTTCACAGTTGAGGAAACACTTTCCCCTCTACTCTCGTCCACTGGACTTGAATAAAGAAGTTGGTTATCCTAGTTGTTGCTGGCAGCTATTTTGCAACCATGAAGAGAGTCAGCCTGAAGATAAAACTAACTCAGAGAAGAGGACCCAGAGCATTACCAAGACAACACTGGAGACTGGAGCATAGCAAATATGGACTCTGCCTTACCTCTAGATTCCTCTTCCATAAGATAAGGCATTTCCTATTTTTAAGCCCACTTGAGGGAATTCCTGATTCTTGCAGCATATCATTTCCAAACTGCCATGATTTTGCAGTAGCTAACATTTATTGAGTGCCTACTATTTGACATTTGCAGTACTGACTGCAATAAACCACTATTATTAGCCTCATTGCACACATGAGGAAGCTAAGGCTTCATAAGGTTCTTTCTTTGGTCTTGGCCACACAACTAGTCAGTGCTTCAGTTGTAATCCAAACATGGGTCTGACTCCAGCCTTCATCGTTCAGCAGCATGACACTCCGTTTGACATTAACTCACTTTCTAGACAACTACAGCATGACCAGACCTCGGTAACTCACTTCGGAGCAACTGAGGCATTGCCAGAGGCTTTACCTCCAGATCATCTCCCATTCTGATAACAGAGATAAGGTACACTTTGAATGGCTAATAGCATGCTGAAATGCAGAGTTTAGTGTCAGGTGGAGGGTAAATAAAGAAATGCATGGTAAAAACTCAAGGGGGACAATCTTTGAAGGTGAGATTACTATTCACCTAGATGATGGTGATGGCAATTTATATAAATCATGCAAACTCACTGGGAGAATATTAATGAAGTTCTAGGGTCAATGCCTAGGGAAATGATCTGTGGATGTTCTTATTTGGGGAGAATATGGCAATGTCATATTTTCACTTTAAGTTTTAAATAAGATTTGAGATTATAAAGTGTGATCAGAACACAGAGATTAGAATCACACTAAATTAAATCAAAATCTTGTATTTGGTTTTTACTGACTCTGTGACCTTTGTTTTAGTGTTAATACTTTATATGCAAGCTGAATAGAATTTTCGAACATCATCTCTGAATTATACTTTCAAAAATCTGATCTAGGACTTTGTTTTATCAGTCTTGCCTCCTCCAACAACAATTTGTATTTGTTATAAACATAGGTCTCTTGGCTCTGATTGAAATGATTTTTTAGAGTGTTTAACGGAGAAAAATCTTGGCCTAGACAAAGTGTTTTGTCTTCATGGGGCTGCTCTCTGACTGGTATGACTAAATCAGATGAAGCAGCCTCATGTGGACACTTTGACACAAAGAATTTCAGAGCTAAGTCTAATGACAGCGTTTACTCTCAATATGGATGACGTGCGAGCAGAAACATAATGTTTATTCGCAGCCCTTACCAAAACAGTAGCCAAAAGAAAGAGCAAAGAAGATGAAAATGGGAAGTACTCAGCAAAGAGCTCCCATTTTCTTGTGAAATTAATTCACATTATAGAGTGTGCTGCCTTGAATGAATTTTCTTCCTTTTACACTCCCACTTAGCTTTCCTTTAAGTGTCAAATGAAGCGGGTGGTGGAAAATGCGGTGCGCCAGTCATTTTGACATTCCTTTGCAAATTAGTCAGGCTTTGATAGTACAGGTCGGCTCTGCCAGGCAGGGGGGCTTTCAGCTTTGGGAATCTGGCAGGAGTTCAAGAGCAACGTGTTGCTTTGAACTCACTTGTTAGCCGTGCAAAATAAACACCATCCACCTTGCAATAAAAAAGCATCAGCAGGCAAAAAAAGAGAACATTCTAAACCCCTCCCTTGAGACTTCAAAACCCTCGCTGGGACTGCTAAATTAGGACAGGAAAAATAAGGCCTTCTTGTGAAATGAAAGGAGGGGAAAAGAACCATCCTACAACAAACACACACAAAAATCACAATCACTGAGAACTAATTATGTTTTCATGATCACAAATGCATTGAGAGTTTGAAAGCTCACGGACGCATCCTGATGCTGCTAGAAAGTTTCCTGGCTAATTATTTGCCAGTACAACTGTTCACTTCCTGTGGTGGATTTATGCTAAATCCTGTTATTAGTCTTGCTCTGCAATTGCCATTGTCTATGACTAGAAGCAAGGCTGAAAGGCTACAGTCAGCCTTTTATTACACAACATGTGAATGGAGATTTGACCCAATGTCCGACCACTTCCCCCCTTTGGTTTTTATGTGAGCTCGCTGAGCCTTTCCCTATAAATCACCCAGTTCCAATGAACTTTTACTCTTTTTTCTCCCCTTTCAACTCTGCTACTTTGTGTGTGTGTGTGCGCCAGTGCACACTTTAAAAATAAACCACAAAATTTCTTTTTCTCTTTGATGACGGTTAAAATCTTTTCGTCATACGCAATTTATACAGTTCTTGCTAAAAAAAAAAAAAAAAGAAACCAGTTTTTGATGATTTGATTTAGTTCAGTTGTTGAAATTGGAAGCGGTAAAAATAAACAAGATTAAAAAATCATAAAAACAGTTTACGTTTCAGCAAGAATATAATCTTAAATAAATGTAATGTGCAAACTATCATAGTAACAGCAATACTTTCTGTAGAAATCCAACTAAACATTTTCTAGAATGCTTGATATTTTGTGTATTTTAAGCAGATTTGATGACGCCTTAAATACAATTTTTTCTTCAGATAAGATTAATATAAATATTGTGAACTATCTAAAAGAAGTCTTCTAAAATGTAGTTTATATTAATCTAAATCTCCAAAATACAAATATGGCATTCTTAATCTGTGGTATCACTGTATTCAAGAACATAACCACTATAGGGGGCTGGCCCGGTGGCTCAGCGGTTAAGTGCGCACATTCTGCTTTGGGGACCCAGGGTTCGCCAGTCTGGATCCCGGGAACGGACATGGCACTGCTTGGTAAAGCCATGCTGTGGTAGGCGTCCCACGTATAAAGTAGAGAAAGATGGGCACAGATGTTAGCTCAGGGCCAGTCTTCCTCAGCAAAAAGAGGAGGATTGGCGGCAGATGTTAGTTCAGGGCTAATCTTCCTCAAAACAAAAAGACCATAACCACTATATTAAAAAACTATTCTTAGATTTACAAATCAAATGTTAAAGATTTGTGAAAACTATAGGTTTTTAAGAGAAAAATAGATTGTGAGAATTAAAAAAGCTAGAATGATATGGGCTTGACTTTCAAGATATTTACTCCATTTTTTCAGTTTTTAATGGCTGAATACACATCTTTGTTATTCACGCAGTCTTAAAACTTTTGTAATCAAAATTATATCCACAGGGCTTGCCTGGTGGCATAGTGGTTAAGTTCACGTACTCCACTTGGGGGGCCCAGTGTTCAATGATTCGTATCTTGGGCATGGACCTACATACCATTCATCAAGTCATGCTGTGATAGCATCTCAAGTACCAAAAAGAGGAAGATTGGCAACAGATGTTATCTTAGGGGCACTCTTCTTCACCAAAAAAAAAAAAAAAAAAGTCTACAAATATTCACAGGAATAATCCTTGTTGACTTTAAAACTTTCTAACAGATCTTTCTCTGATATTCATTGTAGATAGTTGATATTACAAACTTTTAAAATCTTATCTTAATTGCAAATACTCTTTGTCTCCAAAATTTTGTTTTTAGGAATCAATCCTGTTAGAAAATTTCGTCTAGAGGCACATGGATATGTCCTCAAATATTTTCTGCCTAGATTTTTCTTTTAATTATAAAGAACTGTAGGCAACCAAAATGAACATCAGTGGGGAGAGTTAAATAAATTACACCATATCCAAATGATGGGATACTACATTGCCATTAAACGAGAAAGAAAGAAAGAAAAACAGAAGAGAGAGAAAGAGAGGGGTGGATCTAAATGTATGAAAAGAGATCCTTGCTCATTTTTGAATGAAAAGAGCAAGTAGCAAATGATACGTATAGAACAATGTCATCAAACCCAAAACAAAAAAACTATACGAGTGCTTGTACACACAAAGAGTTCTGGAGAGTTAGGAACCAGCACAGGAACAGGTCATTCCTGGAGCTGCTGGGAAGAAGGAGGGGAGGGAGTGGTTTTCATTATTTGCCATGTATAACTTGATAGTAGTTACTTTTTTTCAAAAAGCACTGCTCATTTAGTTATTTTATTTTATTTTATTTTTGAGGAAGATTAGCCCTGAGCTAACATGCATGCCCAGTCCTCCTCTTTTTGCTGAGGAAGACTAGCCCTGAGCTAACATGCATGCCCATCTTCCCCTACTTTATATGTGGGACGCCTACCACAGCATGGCGTGCCAAGCGGTATCATGTCCACACCTGGGATCCGAACCGGCGAACCCCGGGCTGCCGAAGTGGAACATGCTCACTTAACTGCTGCACCACCAGGCCGGCCCTCATTTAGTAATTTTAAAAAGTAATAATAATTAAAGGCAAAGTACTACAATAAAAATGGAAAGAAAATGTGATCTAGGCCCAAATATCTTTGATGTGTGTCTCTGGTCAGTGTCAGCAAATCTTTTAATTCTTTAATAATATTTAATTCTGTTGTATTGGAAACCCATGAGGAGGTGCTTTCTGAGGGTGCATTCTCTCTGAGGTAGTCAGTGGAAATGGGTGTCCAATGGCCTGAGTCCTCCTTCACTCTCTATTTCCCTCTAATAAAAACAGGAAAAGGGTATTGAGAATGCTGGCTGCCTTCCACAGCAGCAAATAACCCTGAACTTCTGAGGGAGTGTGTCTCCTCCACACTCAGAATGGAGGTCTGGAGGAAGTTTGGATAAACAGACGTACAAGTGCTCCACCTCCATGGCCCCATCACACTCCATTACTTCCAGAACTCCTTTATTGTACAGGCACCCCTCCACTTCTACACACACATGCACACACACATCTTCCTTCTGTTCCTCTTCCAATGATGCAAATCCCTGATCAGACCCCTGTGTCTTGAGACGGACAGTGCCTCATTTTCTAAGGAGTCTAGCATGCTAGAGCACGGAGTGTTGGAAAGAACTCAGCATTGACTCCGAACCTTGGCACTTTCTTTTTTATACAACTCTAAAAGAGAGGTATTATTATACAAATTTTATACATTTTAAAACTGAAACTTCCCTACACCAGGGTTCAAAGTAAGTTGCCTCTCATATAGGTTTATGCAAAAAATAAATGCGTATCACATTGCTTAGCACATGGTGCTCAATAAATGAAGAATGAAACAAATGTTAATATTACAAATGGCAGCTATCATTAGTTTTTTTGCTGAAATATACAAGTTTTTCTGGATTTTTAGCAAACAGCTCTGAGGATCTGGTACTTTCTTTTTCTGTTTCTGGGGCCAATTGTGCAGATTATATACTATGCCTGAGGATTGCATGTTACATCTATTATTATTTATAAGTGACAATGTCAACGTGTGCTCTTACAGGAAATTTTTATGTAGAGTCACACACTTGAATCACACTAACTGAACCAGACAGCATCTTTCCTAACACTTTGAACCTTAGAAAGATGATAATGATCCCCAAATGTCTCCCTAGTTTGGCTCAAAATAACTTCCCTAGAATATTTCCTTGATGTTACAATATTTTCTCTGGAAAGTGATAATGAGTGGCAGCATATGAACCCATTAACATCATGGTAGGAGCTAGTTCATGAGATTAACTAGATTTAGCAAGATAGAAACCAAGGGAAAAAGTAACAAATTTGTCAAAGTCCATTGCCCAGGAGGTGGATTTGTAGAGCACAGAGGTGTAATTGGAACCTGGCGGCAACAGCCCCTTGCTAAGTGATCTTGAGTCCATAATTTAGTCTCAGTTCCTTAATTTGTGAAAAGGGAGCAATGATACCAACCTAATAATGTTGCTGTCAGAATAAAATGTGAAAGGATTTTTCTGTTGTTGTTGACATAGAAGGCACTTGGTAAATATTAGTTCCTTTTTTTGTCCCATTGAGCCCAGTGCCTTGCTTCCTAGAGTGGCCTGGCTTTGATTCAGAACATAGGTACTTAAGAACCAATTATATTCCAAACATTATAATAAGTATGAGAATGCAACACTTATAAGTGAATAGATTAAGGAATGGCTGGATGCATTCTAGGAACTTATGGTTTGGTAGGAGAACCAGATGTATAAACATATATTTATGCATCAGGGTAATAGGAGCTAAGGGCAAGCACATAATTTGGGGGCAGAGAGCATAAACTGAGGGAAATATATTCGGAGGGCAAGACTTTTGAAAATAAACAACTGTCTAGAAAGTGAAAAGAAAAAGAAAGGGTCAGAGTGAAAACAGAGTGAATGACATGAGCAGAGGCACCAAATGAAAACACAAGAAAATTCTGGTGCTTTGAGAAGAGGTACAGGGGAAACCTGCACGAGGATGAGGTTGGAAATTAGGTTGAGGGAGACTTGTGTCATGGTATGAAGGGTCTTATATAGCATGTTAAGGCCTCAGGGTTTTCAACTGGAGGCATTGAGGGAGATCATTATGCCAGGGAGTGACAAGATGTGTTTTGACTCTTAGAAAGATCATTTTAGGTATGGTGGATGGACGGGAGAGAGTTGAGCTCATGGAGTGAAGGAGACCAGCCTCCTAGTTGTGCTTCCAACAGTGACCCAGTTCTGGTTTGGTCATTGAACATTTAATACATATTTATTGAGTACAATCAATAATTCAGAGACCAATTTCAGGGGAAAATAATGAGAAAAAAAAGGCAGTGGAAGTAGGGATGGATGGAGAGGCAGCTACAAAATAGAGAGATAGATGAGCATAAGATAGAGGAAGAAAACAGACAATTTGTTTCAAATATCCTCATTGCATCTGTGCAATTGTGTAAATTTAATGCATGGAAATGATGTTATTCTTACAAATGTGATTTAATTGCTTTGATTTTTAGAATACAATCTTCTATTAGAAGTATAAACATGTACCAGAAGATAAGCACCTTTAAAATGCAAAGTTAAAGTTATGTTTCATGAAAATCATTTTCCTTTGTACAAAACAAACTAACAAAATTCGATTCTGTGTATCAGCCATAAGTCCCTTGTATCCACTGAATCTTTTTGGAGAAGTTGACAGAACGACTGTGTTAGAAATTGCTTGTAATTACTTTGATTAATCATGAATCTATCTTGAATTTATTTACAAATGAATATAAAAGAGAGAAACATCTTCATAACATTAAATCATAATAATCATCATCATAACAACCGAAAGAGTCCTTTCTCATCTGACTGCAAAACTCTGCCTAATTACAAGATGTCACTATCATTCATTGAATACTGACAATTGTTTTGGTCCCCGAGGAAGAAGCAAAAACGTCTAGGGCCCAGTCCTTTCCTGCAAAGAAACTATAATCAGTTGGGGATTTAGAAAAGAGGTCAGAAAACTTTTTCTGTGAAGGACTAGATAGTAAATATTTTAGGCTTTGTGAACAGAGAAACAAAATCAAGGATATTATATAAAAGTAAAATTTTCTACAAATTTTGTATTGATGAAATTTAAAATAATAATAAAGTATAATTTTTGTAATACAAGTCTACTAACGAGAAGAATACAATTCTTTTTTGGGAGATGATAACATTTCACTTAATTGGGGTTCAAAATTAGTTCTCTATCACCAGAATTGATCACAAATGTTTATCCGTTAATGCTGATTTGTAAAATGTGTCTGAGATTTTACACATTTCATCTTTGAAAGTGTCGTTTCAGACAGATAGATATTCATTAGCATCTGACTTAAATGGAACATACTCATTATTTAGAATGCGTTTACAGAATTCTATTAGATTCTTCTCTTCCTATTTGCATTTTAGCATGTGATTACATTGCAGATTATTAACTTCCAGTTGAATGTTAGATAGAAACTGCTCAATTGCACATTTAAAAGGATTTTTGAAATATGGAAATTTCCTTCACACTTACATCATGTTTGGAAAATGTTACTGGAGGTTAGAAGATATAGCCACCACATACTCACGTAGGAATGAAGATCTTACTCCTTACTTTAACCTTTGACAGAATGGGAAGTGTATAAAGTAGCTTGACATTACTTGTGATTCAAATAATGTTAATTTTTGTCAAAATGACTTTTGTTTCAGTATAAGTTTCTCATACAGTGCTGTTTGACCTTATAATTTTAGGTTAAGTTCATAAAGAAATAACATCAAATCTACAGCAAAAGCTAACTTCCAAGGTCATTCAGTATCTGATAGTAGTGGTTGAGGGTAATTCTTCTCATTCAGAAAAATTTTAATCTTGGCCCTGAGGTAAAAAAAAATCACAATAAAACTTCTTCACTTTAAGCCATCAAACTCCTGTGTGGTAGGGCAAGTTGGAATATGCCGCTTCTATTTCTGACAAAAATTCATGGACTGATGTTGTTTGGCTCACAAGAGTGAATGAAGTTTGCTATTGACACTATTGGTTCAAAGGAACATGGTAGAGTAATATGTTTTCTGCAAGGCCCTGCTGATGAATAATCATAGGCTTTAAACACTTCATGTTGCCACAAACTTTGTAAATTTTTCCAACTAAGCCTTTTTCTACTCTGTTCATATTTTTACTACTATTGGTTTTAATACATCTTAGCAGATTCCACTTCAGGTTGTACTGAACTAGCGTTTTGTCAGCATCTTTGAAAATATCCTTGGCTATGGTGGTTATATGCAGGCTGTTCATAGCGGTTAATTCTTCAGTCACTTCAAACTCAGCATTCCTTGCTCAAACAAACAACAGCTGAGCAGCATCTTTAACATGTGTCAATTCATCAAGAGCCAGGGAAAACTGTTCAAAATCATTTGCCTTGTATTTTAATTGGCTAGTAATGCTGCTCTCATTGTCCTCAACTCTGACCAAGAATTCTCTTTAAAACCGCTCTGATAATTTTCCTCCTTAACTACATTTTAATTAATCCTCAAGAAAAACATTGTAGCACCTTAAACATCTTTTCAATTTTGAAGAATCCACCCTAATCTTTGAATTAATTACCTTCTGAGCGGGGGGTATATAAATGTCACAGGACTAAATGAAGGTAACTATCAATGGGTAACAAAAGAAAATTTAAAAATAAGAAGAGGTAATGGCAAAAATCCTTCAAATTTGATAGTTCATCAGCCTCCTTTGGGCCTGGGCAAGCACTTGCAAAGTTCTCACCCCCAATTAAGGATGATTTACCAAACTTTATGTGTTGACTTTCCACAACTACAGGTTTATGAAATGGGGAGCCATTTCAGATATTGTGAGATGGATGAGTCAAACCCTAATTGCAAATATGTTTTTTCTTTATTTCAAATTACAGTGAGCTTTGAAATATACATGTAGATAGTATGCCATATGTTGGATATGATTTGAAAAGTTCTAAAATGTCACATAATTTTCTGTGTTAGATGACAATATCAGAAGGCTTTGTCTCCAATTAATTATCACACATTTTATTAAGAAATGGATACTCATTTGTACCCGTGGAGAATAGAAACATTGCTAAGAAATTGAAATAAATGCTGAAAACTTATGATTTCATGTGCATTTATTTTTCTTGAATATCTACTTGAGATCCTAGGGTCAAAACCAATGATATAGGCCAAGTCATTTTCAATCATGCACGTAGAAAGAATAATACTCATTTGTCTGCAAAATTTAAAGAGATAAAAGATAGAGACTGTGTCCTTCAAACTACATTAGCTATAGGATGTATCGTATTATATTGAAGTAAGTATTAGAGTAAGCTAGAGAGTTGGAGGGAGTCCTAGAAATGATGGTGAACAGTACTTCGCAGAAGGAAAGATCATGTCATTCAGCTATTTAAAATCATTTAACCCTAAATTTCAATGCAACTAGTACAAACAGAAATATAATAAAGTTACATATATGTCTGAATCAGACAGCAGCCTTTTACATTAATTTTGGGTGATTGGTGAGAATTAACCTCAGAAATGCCTGTCGAGAATCAATGACACCATAAAAAATAATAGAGATAAGTCTCCAGCTTAGTGACTCCTAAACTAGAGTAGTCTGATGTAGTTACCTGAAGAGAGAGAATTTATGAGAGAGAAACTTGGATGGTTATACAATATACCAAAGGTTAATATACCAGTAGAGATTGAGAAGACTATATATAACTCATTGTTCACTATGAGACTGGTAGGATTACATCAAACTCTTACAACCTATCTATAAAGCAGGTATTAACGCCCCATTTGATAGAGAAACAGCTTAGGGAGGTTAGGTTACTTGTTCAAGGTCATGTCTAAGAGATGGGGCTTGGATCCCAAGCTCCTCTTTCCACTATATGCAGCTAAAAATTTGCTTTCTTGACCATTACCTTGGATTGCATTTGTCAAATTTAATTATTTTAGTAGATAAAGTTTCCGTTTCATGACTTTCATGAGTCATTTTGATATAAAGTGATAAATGAGTCATGCTTTACTCCCTCCCTCCCTAACTTCCCCGTCCTCCTCCTACCTCCCACATATTCATTCAGACATTGCATCCATGAAGGTAAAGTATTTTTTAAAAATATGAACTCCTGAGTCATTATGCCAATCAAATATAATAATTATATGTCAAGTAGTGTTTTCTTTTCTTGGCGTTAGTCATAGAATAAGGTTGGTTCTATGTGTATCATTGGTTTATTCTTTTTGACTAAATTTATTGCTTTCTTTCAAGATGATTGTTATCGTTAGATTCTATTATTGAGATTAATTTCATACTTCGGTGAGGTAGACAGAATTAAAGTTCCCCAAAGATACCCACATCCTAATCCTTAGAACCTGCAAATATGTTACCTTACATGGCAAAAGGGACTTTACAGGTGTGAGTAAATTAAGGATCTTGAGATGGGGAGACCATCCTGGATTATCTGCTTGGTCCCAACATAATCAAAAGAATCCTTATAAGAGGGAGGTGGGAGGGCAAGAGTCAGAGAAAACTTGTGACAATGGAAGCAGAAGTTGAAGTGATATATTTGCAGATAGAGGGAGAGGCCACAAGCCAACGAATGCAGTTGGCCTCTAGGAGCAGGAAAAGCAAGGAAAACGACTCTCCCAGAGCCCCTCGAGGGAGTGTGGCCCTGCCAACACCTTGTTTTTGGCCCAGTGAAACCCATTACAGATTTCTGACTTTCAGAACTATAAAACAATGAATTAGTGTCATTTTAAACCACTAACTTTGTGGTAATTTGCTACTGCAGCAAAAGGAAACTAATACTTCGGCATATCCTCTTACAACTAAATTTCACTAAGTGGCTTTTTACAAAGATATTGTAGCTAGTATGTGGTCATCTCCAAAAGAAATAATGTGTTTGTGGTGATGGCCTTGATAATTTTTGAGAGTCATATTTCAAATAGGAACTTCAGGAAGTAACAGCACCGAACTTCTCCAATAGCCTGTACTTTGTTGCAGATTAGTGGTTTGTAACTCTTTCAGACCAGGGATGTTGTCTGTGTGATATTTAAACCATCATCTTCAGAGCAGTGATCTAGCAGAGCCAAATTCAATATGCTTCCCATAATAACACATTCTTCCAAGGTTGACAAGTACTTATGAATACAATTAAAAAACCACAGTGTGTCAACTCTTACGTTTGAATAGTCATATCCTATAAGATAATCCTTAGAAAAATTATACAGGAAATGCATTAATTTTGAAAAATGTTTAATAATGACATACTGTAACTATAAAACAAATATATAGAATCTCTCTGTTAGTATGAGTATAAAATTTTAAGTAACTGGGGCTAACTCAAATTTTAAATTAAATGACATCAAATTGTTTAAAATTATGAGCAGGTTGTCTTTAGCATTTTAAAATTTTGTTTCTCAGAATTGGTTTGGAACCCCACTGCACAACTAATAAGGATTTTTAAAATTCAGTTTTGAAGCAATGAATTAATGTAGATTGCTATAAAATCATAAAGAACAGAGCCAGTTTGGCATATAGCTCATAATTGCTGATATTTATTGAAGGAGGAGTATATTTTAAGCACGTGTAAGTACAATGATTACTACTTTTAAAACATTTTACAGAAGGCACAACTGAGGCAGAGGGAAGTTAAGTAATTCACTTAAGTTCTTATAGCAAATGCGTGGTGGACCTATGGTTAGTAAATGGAAACTTCGTGTAGAGTAGGTCACCAGCATTAATGACTACCAGTATGAGACATTGACTAGGTGCTTTAGATACACTTTTCAATTTTAATAAAGAATGTCAAATTAAATTAATACTTGAAAATGGTAAAACAAAAAATTGAAAAATCAGAGTATAAAATGGCATGCCATAAAAATTAATAGTTTTCTTACTCATACTTTCTCATTCACAAACTTACTTCTCAGAATTATATACTTTCAACTAATTGTATTTTTAGTTTTTCTGGTGGCTACATACATAAATATAACTAATATGCTTAAACCACTATATCTTGTTTTATCAATTTTCCTGTGAGAATGTCCTCATTTTTGCCCAGTTTTGTTTTATAATTGAATTGGTACTGTATTCCAGTCTCAAGGAAGTTTCCTGTCAGCACCTGAAAGGGTTGGCTCCAAAGACTTTCTAGCATCTGGTATAGCTGATGAAAAATCTCTTATCAGTCTGCAGTGTGGTGGTGTTCCTTCCATTATAAGCAAATGCTTTTCCCTTCTCTCTAGAAGTTTTCAACATTTCTCTTTAACCTTAATGTATTGGAAATTTCCCAAAGATATATTTTAGGTATGGACCATTTTTCTTTTTTTTCAAAGATTGGCACGTGAGCTAACAACTGTTGCCAGTCTTCCTTTTTTTTCTTTTTCTGCTTTTTCTCCTCAAATCCCCCCAGTACATAGTTGTATATTTTAGTTGTGAGTCCTTCTAGTTGTGGCATGTGGGATGCCACCTCAGCTTGTCCTGACGAGTAGCACCATGTCCGTGCCCAGGATCCAAACCAGTGAAACCCTGGGCCGCTGAAGCAGAACACGCGAACTTAACCACTCGGCCATGGGATCGGCCCCTATGGATCTTTTTTCATTCATTTCCCTCAAAGCATGATGGACTTTTTCAACCTAAAGTTGCCTATCACTACTAGGAAATTCTGTTCTAATAAATCTCATATAATTTTCTCCTATCCATTTTCTATTTCTTATCTTTTTGGAACTACTGTTAATTGGATTTTCTAGAATGATTCTCTATGTTGCTTATCTTTTCTTTCAATGTTTTATTTCATACTGTTGCTTTACATTCTGCAAGATTTCCTTGACTCTAGCTTCCACTCATAATATTGATATTTTGCTTTTGAGTTTGGCAATGATATTTTTAATTTCTAAGAACTCATTTTTTTCCCCTTCTGGCTGTTTCTGCTTTCATGAAATAAGCTCTCAAATCTCCTGAGCATGATAATTAAAGATGAATTAATTTTTTCTATTCTCTGATTTATTTCTATTTCTTTATCTTGCTCCTTTTAAAAAAAGAAAACAAACAAATGCTAGGTAGTGCTTCATATCTTTTGTAGGTTCTGGGAGCCAGACTTCTGACTGTCAATCTCAGCTCTATCACTTATTAACTATGTGGCTTTGCAAAAGTAAGATTAAATTTTCATATGGTTTAGTTTCCCCACTTGTAAAATAGAGATTGTAATAGTACTGGCCTAACAGAAATTTTAATCCTAAAAGGATTAAGTAAATGAAAAATGTAAAGACATTGAATGGTATCTGTTATATAGTAAATACTAATAAATCATAAGCTGTAATTATTGGTTCTCCACATTGGTCTGATGATCCATGGTTTTCCATTTTATTGAAAAATGAAGGCCTAATTTCTTATAGGTGGGCAGTGTGGAAATAGGTAGCTGTACTGTACATTGTTCAGTTTCCATAATGGCTTCTCCTCCAAATGGGAAAATGACTCAGGATGCAAATGAAGTACTTCAGCTCTGTTGGCAGACTTCACTTAAATAGGTGCACAGGCAGAAAGCCAGAGGTCAGCTGGGCCCTCAATGGCCAGATTATGCTCCTCATTCATACTGGAAGTCTAAGCTTTAAACTGGAAGCTTCTTCACTTTTTTTCCCATAAAGCCCTACCCTCTATAGCCTGGAGGTAAAGGCTGGGCTGCAATTCCAGTTTTTCCAGCCTGCAGGAGGGATGAGGGAGTGGAGCTGGAGAGGTGGAGCGAGCTGTAGGAGGAAGTCTTTTAATCCCCCTATTTTAGCTTCATTCCTCACTCCCACTCTTTGCGCTGTCAACTCTGAGCCCACAGCAGATTGGCGCCTACCAAGCTTTCTCATGGGCACTCTCTGGAATGCGGATTCCTCCCTTTTGTTCTCCGTTCAGCAGCTTCCAGCTGCTCCTATCTTCCCGGAATTTGTTGAAATCTCTTATCTGCTATTGACTACACCCACTGCCTATCTTCTCTTTATTGTTATCAGTTTATTCTCTTTTCCACTTCCTAAGAGTCATTCACTGCGGTCCGAAGGCAAGGGTCATGAGTCATGAGAGACATCATTTTGCGTTTAGAATAAAACGTTGATATCCACATCTCCCCACTCCTGTCTCATTTAATTTTCATTAACTTTTACAGTTATATAATGAAGTACTTATTATTATTCTAATTTTGCATATGAAAATTGAAGAAGTTTTAGAGGTGTCAAGAACACGTACCAATGAGTGATAGTGTCCGGATTCAAATCCAGTTCTCCCGAATGAAAAAATCCCAAATCCTTTTTTATAAAATCCAGTGGGGACCCAATATGAGGATAAACATTATGACTACTTAACATCAAGCACTTAGAAGAAAATAAAGATCTTAATTATACAGATTTTAACATTTATGTAGGTAAATTACTAGGATTATTACATGAATTTTTAAATTTTAAGGTGTGGATTTTTTACATAGTGCTGGTGATGATTTTTGTATTCTATAATTCCGAAATCCAAGACTCTGGGAGGATTTTGAGTCTCATGATTTGAAGACCTATGTTGTGTATTCCCGATACATGTCATATGTTGCCCAGTCCCGGCCAGTGTTTGCTACCAGCTCAGGCAGTAGAATCTAAGCCACAAGGAGATCTAGACTTTCCATTCCTCTCAAAGGCCCTTTTGGTGGCAAAACCTCCAGCTTGTTTCTCCAGAGGCCAATGCAGTACGATGTGGAGCCGAAGTTAGTTGATCAATGCAAAACTCCCACTTCAACAGAGGTCTGAATGATTATCTCAGATGCACATTTTTTTCTTTCAACACATCAGATGTTAACAATCTGTCAAGATTTTTATGGATTTGTAGTGAAAACGTTACTACTAAACATAGCAAACGTTCAGTGCCGTCACCGCTGAGGCCTGGGTTCATTTCCTGGTCAGGGAACCACACCACCCATCCGGTCGTTGTCATACTATGGTGGCTGCCTGTTGTTGTGATGCTGAAAGCTATGTCATAGATATTTCAAGTACCAGCAGGGTTCCTGATGGTGGACAGGCTTCAGTGGAGCTTTCAGACTATGACAGACTAGGAAGGAGAACCTGGCCACTCACTTCTGACAAAATTGGCCATGAAAATCCTATGAACAACAGTGGAGCATTGTCTGATACAGCACAGGAAGGTGAGAGGATGGCACAAAAGACCAGGCAGGGTTGCGCTCTGCTGTCCACAGGATCACTAGGAGTCGGAATCCAGTGGACGGCACTAGCAAATATATATTATAGCAAATATATATAACAAAAATAACAGGACAATAACTCCTTGGATTTAGATTTGAAAAAATGAATACGGTGTTATTATTATTCTAAAAATTATATTTTGTATTGCTTCACAACAATTTCTCAGAAAACGCAATCTGAGAGGAAAATGAGATTATCTCTGTATTTAACCCAAAATCAACATTCAATTGTTAAAGTGAGTCCAGCTGCCCTCAGTCCTATGGTTGAGGGAAATCATCCAACCCTGGGCTGCTGATTCCTTTGGTACTTTTGGGATGAAATTTGTGAGTTTAGCATTTACAAAGAAAAGATTCTGGAAGATAAAGCATGCCCTGTTTCTTCTGATGATTAGTAGCTGCAACTAGATTTGTTCTTTATGACCACATGACCACTAAGAACAAACTTTGTGTGTGATTAATTCCTTCTCTTAATATGATTTTGACAACTTGAAAATCTTTAGCAGTTTGCACGTGAATCAAACTTGAAAAGCTGAACTATAAATGTTCAGAGAGATAAATGACAGAAGAAATAGAGAATTTCCTAACCAACTCTGAAAATACTATCATTGATCCAGATTTCTGATAAGACAATGTACTGTAATACAATTTTAAGTTCTTGGTGCAAATCGTTACTAGCTTCCTGTCCAATGTCATTAGGATTTTTCTTTATATACAAAAGGTCGGATTTTATTGCTCAAATATAGCACCTAGTTGGTATTCTCAGCTAAATAAAATTTTAGTTAATTAATGTATGACTTTTCTTTTTCTTAGATGAAACACTTTATTAGCCATCCTATTTATTAACATTGCTATGATTTTCTTATTTAAATATAGAAATCTGTGTATGTGTGAGCAATAAGAAATGGGGTCCAATTTTTTCAAAGTCAAGGACTACAGTTGAATTGAGAAATAATACCACGTATTTTAACAACTAAAGCTCTACCCAAAACATATCTGCTTGCGTTCTTTATTTCACTTAAGTGGCATTTCTTGTGAAAGGTTTTGTTTGTATTGCTACAGTCAGGAAAAGTGCAATCAACGGCAAGTTGGATATGGAAAATTTTCTGAAAGAAGACAAAACACGTGCTCTGACCGTCACCATCTGTCTCAGCTCAGATTTGAACCCCAAATTTAAAACACTTAAGAAGCGTCTAAAATTTAATATTGCTGTTTATGATGCAGCAGCTTCTTATGCTAAAAAGACACCCAAGGAGCCAGGAGTTGCTAGAAAGTTCCGTTATAGAGTAAAGGGGAAGCTGGAAATCTTCACTTCCAACTTGTCTTGCTGTGGAATCAATACCTTTTATCTTTTGTAATGCGGTGTCATTTTGTACCTATTTTGGGAAGGCTGTTTACTATGGGATAAATTGGTGTGGATCAAAATGTGTTCAAATACTTCATATTTGTTCCTACAGTAATATAATCAAGTCCAAAATAAATCCCCACTGTAATCTGCCCACATTCAAGTGGGAAAAATAGATCTTGATACTTAGTTTACTTCGAAGGCCCCTCTATAAATGAGAATAGGCTCTTCCCCTTTCCCAAATTTAAAGTTCAAATGTGTTTCAGATTATCCTCTCAAATATACACAATTCAGTTAACTTGTTTAAAACATATTGATTCCCACTAGGTTGCTCTACCTGGGAGGAACTGGTTTCTATCTGAGAATGTAAACTTTTGCTTTTCCTCTGGCCAAACTCACACACACACACACACACACACACTCACACAGAGTGAATGTTTTCACATTGAAACTGAAGATGTAAATGCAGGCCTGCAGTCTCTGTCTGGTTCGAGTTACAAGGTCTGTTTGTTGACATCACAGATGAAGGCCTGCTGTGTCTCTGGCTCTGTCTACTCCATTTCCCCTCTAATTAGGCTTTGCCCTCAATTAAGTTAATGATGCAACTTTTCCTATAGATCATTTGCCCTTTCAATCAATTAACAGAATGTAAGGGTGCATCCCTCCTTGGCTTGGGATGCATTTGCCTGAGGGCAGACTGTTCAGCTCCCAGAAGTACCACATAAGCAAAAGCAAGATGTTTACTACTATATCACATCTCATCCCTAAGAAAATCAGGCCCAATGGAAGCCTTAAGTAAACTGCATTTCATTATTGATTGATGTCAGGGTAAAGAATTTATCTGAAATACTAGAACAGGTGAAAAATATTGATGGGTGTGCTGTGAATATAAGACAGTTCAAAATAAATTTAGGGTCAATATTTTAAAAAGCAAATAAAGACTCTGTAATGTCAAGTAGAATCATGAAGTATACAAACACACATACCCCAAATGACCTGGATAAATCTTTAAGGCTTCCGTTATTAATGGAGAAAATCAAAATGATCTTTTTCAGAGAAGACTACTTTTCTTTTCTCAGCCTGTACTTAAAGATTACAGTATGGATTTAAAAATAATTTGGATTTAAATAATAAAGATAACCACAATGAGATTATTGTAGAACCCATACGTCATCTATACCAACACATGAATGATGCAAAGAGCAAGATTTTAAGATAAAGTTGAGTAATGCTTTCTTGAAATGTGTAAAAATTAGGTTAAGAAAAGACAAATGTGAAAGTTTAGCACTCTACGGAAAGGCAGGACTGAAATAGACATAGAGTGGCCGCAGGGTTCTACATAGACCAGAAATACCAGCTCCGCATGGATCATGAATCTCCCCTAGAATGTTGTTTGTATAATGGAACATGTCCATTCTGTTATTTAAACAAAGTCATGTTTTCATATGTCTTTGTTTTACCTGTAACATGTGAAGTCTACTTTTAATAAAATAGAACTTGGCTTTTGATGAAGGCTTCAGATAAAAAGAAACACTTTCACTAGAAAGTTTTTAAAATATTCCATTACTAAGAGAACCTAAAGGAATAGGCTTTGTAGATTTTGCTTGTGGAAGGAAGATTGAAAAAGATGATTTCAAATCATGTAAAGGTATACGAAGGAATGTTATCTAAGCGGACTGCTCATCTCACTGAGTATAGCAGGAAAGAGGCTTATGTTCTAGTAAGAGGTTTAAATCAGATGCTAGAAAATCATTCCCCTTGGAAGGATTAAAAACAATGATTTACATACATGGCATATAGAGGATTCGTCGCCAAAGACGTTGACTACAAAGGATACGTTGATCTTTGTTTTAAGAGGATAACCTGAGAGGTTTTTCTCCTCTTCAAAACTACGATTGGGCGACCCCTCGAGTTGCTTTCCTTGATTCCTAAGAACACTTAATCTCTGGTCTGTGTGCGTGTGTACCCAGGTGAGTGTTGTCTGCTTTACACTGTAACCTCTAGCAAGGCAGAGTCCATGTCAGACCCTGCATGTTCAGAGCATCATCATACCTGGACAGAGGAGTGGGGCACACAGATGACTTTACACTGCGTGTCATATTTGGGTTTGGGTTTGAATTTGAAGGAGGCAAGGTCCATGGAAGGTTTTAAAGCACTCTGCATAGAACAAGGTCAGGTAACGTAGGTACCACTCTGGGGGGGGGGGGGGGGGGCTGGGTTCAGCTGTAGATCCTCAACTAAGCCTCAGGTGTGACAGGAAACAACAATGGGTTCACCTGGCTTTCACATTCATAGCTATTCAAGGCCAGCATATGCAAACTTTAACTCATGATTTCTCCTCAGGGGCAATGTTCGTCTTCTTTCTAATTTGCTCCATTGGGAGCCACCCAGGAAAGCAACAATCACTCACAGCAATAGAGCCCACCTACCAAAGGTCCACTTAGTCCTAAAGAAGGAGAAACTACTTAACCCAAACCACACAGCCAATAAGGGATACAAATGATATCCAGTCCAGTTGGAAATTACTCTACAGCCCAGCTTCTTGCCATATAATCAAAGTTAAATGATAATTAATGGAAAATCCATGTTGCTTTTGGATGTTGGACCAGTGTGAGAGCCCTGGTGGGAAGATGAGTTAGCACGCTGAACACCACCACAGGAAATACTAGTACTTCTTTTAAGAGTTTAGGGAGTATTAGTTGGAAAAGAGGCAGCTGATTCAAATGCAGATATATATGCAGCCTGAATTCATTGATGATATTAAGAACCAACAAAGCTATTTGTATGTCTGTGGGCCACAAGCTGTTTCATTCTCCTTCCTCTGTGATCATTATTTCAGTTGGAAATTTATCTGGCCTTTTCAAATTACTGAACTGTCTCTGAGACACGACTGGTTCCACTTTATTTAGTGGATTTGGAGTCCTGTTGCACTAAAATTTTAAGTTTATACAATATTATTTCCTTCTTTAGCTCTGAATTTAGCTAATGGCACTGTGTTAGATAACAGAGCAAAGGATCGAAGAAAGATCTGGGCATCAAAAATTTGATGCCTTCTCCATACATTAACTTTATTTTCCTTCCTGCAAATAAATATCTCCCTCACCCTTCTTTGGGTGGTCTCTCCAAGAGAAGACTCTCAAGTTAGGGTCTATGGTTGTTTGGTGGGTTCCTTTTCTATGAAGGATCAGGGCAATGACTTCTCCACAAGCATCTTTAATTTGCACCATTTTCTGGTTGATTTTTTCTGAAGTACCTTTGACCCATGGTGTTATCTTATTATAGGCTACAGAATTAGCCACTGAAAAATCCACAGCTAGTCTATATTCATAGTAGAGAAAATCTTGCTGCACTTGTTGGAGGTACTTGAAGTAAGTTTAAGGTATACATCTTAACTGACTCAAATAGACGATGATGCCTAAAATATTAATCAATCTAGAGAAGTCCACATTCACCATTTATCAAGCTGAGCTTTGATATTACCTTTTTTTTAACTAGTTTATTTTTCATCTCCACATACAGACCAAGGCTAAGCTAATTTTGTGGACAGATATTCTTTGAATTCTAAGCAGACAACCTTCCTCCAGTCTTCTTTGGCTGTATTTCATCACTTTTCAACGGACAGCCTCTTTAGTGACCCAATTCACTCTAGAGCAGCCACGCTCAGTAAGGCTTTTTGAGCTCTTTCTCTTCTCAAGGTCTGCTCTTTCCCTCTTCTGGAGTTTCTATACATGTCTTCCCATTTCTTCCTCTCTGGGGGTTGGGGGAGAGAACACTTTATAATCTTCCTTTGTGATCCAACACCTTTCTCTGGATCATTTTCCACAATTTTAACTTTTTTTATTTATTAAAAAAAATTTTGTGTGTGTGAGGAAGATTGGCCCTGAGCTAACATCTGTGCCAGTCTTCCTCTATTTTATGTGCGATGCCACCACAGCATGGCTTGATGAACGGTGCTAGCTCCACAACCCAGATCCAAACCTGCAAACTCTGGGCTGCTGACATGGAGTGTGTGACCTTAGCCACTACGCCACCAGGCCAGCCCCCCACGGTTTTTATTTTTAACCAGTGTTCTAAAACTGATGTCAGTTGACTTAAATTACCTGAGAACTTAAAAAAGTGGGTTTTCAATTGGTGATAATTGACAAAAATCAATACAAACATATTTCAAGTCACTTTACTGTCTCCCTATGAAGGAAGTGACACTGTTAAAATTTTATAGATGAAAACAAAACTAAGTTTCAGAGAAATTAAACAAATTTTATAAAGTCACACATTACTAAGTGGCAGAGCCAGATTCAAACCCCGGCAGGTGTTTTGCTTCAAAACCCAAATGTCACATGGTGTCTCAGACAGACAAAGCAGATCTGAAGATTGCAGTCGCCACCCTCCAGGGATGACCCTGGGGACAGTTAAATTACACAAGGATGTTTGTTTCTATATCAACATGCTCACCATGCTGGTACTTCATAGTTTTTTGTGCATTTTTATGTTATCAGTTTGCCCATGCTGGAAACAGCCTTGCTTCATTGTTGCTGAGACAGAAGGAAAACTGAAGGGTCTCAGACGAAATCAGATAACTGAGATGGCTTAACCACTAAACTTAATTTTATTCTCAACTTTAAGTCAAAGGGTACTGGACTGAGGCTGGCTGCTCCTCAGCTGGGAGAGTAAAACAAAAGGGCTTTAGCACTCGGGCTCCTAAGAGCTACCTCATGCTACTCAGAACAGAGTTTTCAACTGATTTCTGGATCATTAAGCTGGGAAAAATGAGTAGCAGGTGAGGCAGCATGTAACAGAACACACAACTTGCACTGAGTTTTCTGAGTTTGCTTATGTGCATACTTTTCAGTCATTAGGAAACCTTAAGAGCCATTTGTTACTCTTGCAGTAAGGTTGTAAGCTTTTCACATCATTACTACGGCATTCTTATTTAAAGCAGCGATGCATTTCTTCTTCCTCCTAGATTTATTATCTATCTCTGTCTCACACACACACACACACCACATTTAGATCACGTCTTACAGATGTGTGTATATATTTTTGCATACATATACATATAAATATATATAGATATAAATCTATGTGAGATTTGACTGTAAAGAGTCAATTACATCCTCCAGGATTTACAAATCCAGTTGAGTGCTGCTCTCTGCAGAGCAATGTGATCCTCTGGGAAGCCCTATAAATCATGAGGACTGTAATGCTGTAATTCCAACTTTTTAGAATTCGATTTTTGGAATCTCTTTCAGAATTGGTGAAATTTCAGTGAAAACTTTAGTTGGAGAACAGAGTAAATAAATTAGGTAAATCTCTTTTTGTTATGCTTATTGATCAGAGGACAGCATAGACAGAGGGCATACAGACTTTAAAGAGAGTAGTGAGCTTGCATGGCTTATAAACCAGCTTTAATTACAAGTGCAACAACAAACTAGAAATTAAGTGATCCTCACTACTGTCTAAACAGAGGTAAGGCAACTCCTAGAGCTGTATGTTCAGCTCTGACGTTTTATTCTAGCACTGGATTCCTATATCAA